>NW_027507764.1:583166770-583256695 GCF_037356315.1 Lithobates pipiens | reverse complement strand
TTTTTGTTTTTTTTACAAAATAAAAAATAAAAGACCAAAAATTTTGAATTTTTTTTTTTGTTAGTAAAATTTTGTAACCAAGTAATTTTTCACCTTCACTGATGTGCGCTGATGAGGTGGCACCGATAGGCTGAACTGGTGGCATTGATGAGGTGGCACCAATAGGCTGAACTGGTGGCATTGATGAGGCGGCACCGATAGGCTGAACTGGTGGCATTGATGAGGTGGCACCGATAGGCTGAACTGGTGGCATTGATGAGGCGGCACCGATAGGCTGAACTGGTGGCATTGATGAGGCGGCACCGATAGGCTGAACTGGTGGCATTGATGAGGCGGCACCGATAGGCTGAACTGGTGGCATTGATGAGGTGGCACTGATAGGCTGAACTGGTGGCATTGATGAGGTGGCACTGATAGGCTGAACTGGTGGCATTGATGAGGTGGCACCGATAGGCTGAACTGGTGGCATTGATGAGGTGGCACCGATAGGCTGAACTGGTGGCATTGATGGGGCGGCACCGATAGGCTGAACTGGTGGCATTGATGAGGCGGCACCGATAGGCTGAACTGGTGGCATTGATGAGGCGGCACTGATAGGCTGAACTGGTGGCATTGATGAGGCGGCACCGATAGGCTGAACTGGTGGCATTGATGAGGCGGCACTGATAGGCTGAACTGGTGGCATTGATGAGGTGGCACTGATAGGCTGAACTGGTGGCATTGATGAGGTGGCACTGATAAGCTGAACTGGTGGCATTGATGAGGTGGCACTGATAGGCTGAACTGGTGGCATTGATGAGGTGGCACTGATAGGCTGAACTGGTGGCATTGATGAGGTGGCACTGATGGGCTGAACTGGTGGCATTGATGAGGTGGCACTGATAGGCTGAACTGGTGGCATTGATGAGGCGGCACTGATGGGCTGAACTGGTGGCATTGATGAGGTGGCACTGATAGGCTGAACTGGTGGCATTGATGAGGTGGCACTGATAGGCTGAACTGGTGGCATTGATGAGGCGGCACTGATAGGCTGAACTGGTGGCATTGATGAGGCGGCACTGATATGCTGCACTGAGAAGCATTACTGATGGGCATTGACAGCAGTTGTGGGCAGCACTGATTGCCAGCACTGACTGGCATCGCTAATGGGCACTGATTGGTGGTACTTGTGGGCAGTGGTGGGAACTGATTGCTGCCACTGGTGGGCACTGATTCCTGGCACTGATTTGTGACACTATATTGTAATCAGGGCACTGATGGTCAGTGCCCTGATTACATTCCTAAATGCCCCCCTTGAGTGGAGAAGCCACCGATTGGCTCTCCTCGCCACATACTCGGTCAGTGTGAGGAGAGGAGAGCCGATCACCGGCATCTCCATGTTTACATGTGACCGGCTATGATTGCACACAGCCGATCACATGGTAAAGATCTGCAGATGCGGCTCTTTACAGAGATCTGTGCTGCTAGGGCACGGCGTGATCACCGCCGTTCTGTAACGCCGTCATATGCCGTCGCCCCAGAATGAGAGCCGCACCACCCCGTCCCGCTATTTGACGGTGGGCGGGCGGCAAGCAGTTAAAAAAAAAATATAATAATTTGAGCCCTTACAATCGCTTTAACCCTTTGATTGGACCTGATGTTAACCCCCCTTCCCTGCTAGTGTCATTAGTACAGTGACAGTGCATGTTTTTAGCACTGATCACTGTCTTAGTGTCACTGGTTCCCACAAAATTTCAGAAGTGTCAGTAATGCCGCGTACACACGGGTCGGACATTCCGATGACAAAATCCGTCTGATTTTTTTTCCCAACAGATTTTGGCCCAAACTTGTCTTGCATACACACGGTCGCACAAAGTTGTCGGGAAAATCCGATCGTTCGGAATGAGGTGACGTAGAACACGTACGACGGGACTATAAACAGGCCAGTAGCCAAAAGCTTTCAGCTGGTAATTTATTCTGAGCATGCGCGGCACTTTGTCCGTCGGAAATTGTCTACACACGATCGGAATTGAAACGATCGGATTTTGTTGTCGGAAAATTTTAGATCCAGATCTCCCAAACTTTGTGTGTCAGAAATTCCGACAGAAAAAAAAAAAATCAGATGGAGCCCCACACACACACAAATCGGATTTTCCGACAACAAGATCCGATCGCACATTTTCTGTCAGAAAATCCGACCGTGTGTACCGGGGCATTAGTGTCCGACTATCGCTGGTCGCTGCCACGATATCGCGCTCCCTGCTATAAGTCGCTGATCACCGCAATTACTGCTAAACAAAAAAGAATCAGAGATTCTATAAAAATATCCCATAGTTTGTAGACGCCAGAACTTTTACGCAAACCAATCAATATATACGCTTATTGAGATTTTGTTTTTATTTTTTTATTTACCAAAAATAATGTATCCGAATACATATTGGCCTAAATCAATGAAGACATTTTTTTTTACATTTTTTTTATTGGATGTTTTATAGCAGAAAGTAAAAAAATAATATTGTTTTTATTTCAAATTGTCGCTCTTTTTTTGTTTATAGCGCAAAAAAATAAAAACACAGAGGGGATCAAATACCACCAAAAGGAAGCTGTATTTATGGGGGGGGGGGGGGGGACATACATTTTCTTTAGGCACGTCGTCACATGACCGTGCAATTGTCAGCAACAGAAGTAACACAGTGCAGGCATCGCAAAAAAAATGGCCTGGTCATGAAGGGGGGTAAATTTTCCGGAGGGCAAGTGGTTAAAGGAATTCTGCCCAATGACACGCAGACAGCAAAGCATGACTGGGGATTCTAATAATGATCTCTATACTATCAAAAACTATAAAAAAAATTAAAATAAAGAAATCCCCATCTCATTAGTAACCCTGGGAGTCCATACATACAGAATAAGAACAGATACCGAGAATTACACCCGACATACAGGACAAGAGAAGTGGTACTGTGCAGAGTCCATACATACAGAATAAGAACAGATACCGAGAATTACACCCGACATACAGGACAAGAGAAGTGGTACTGTGCAGAGTCCATACATACAGAATAAGAAGAGATACCAAGAATTACACCCGACATACAGGACAAGAGAAGTAGTACTGTGCAGAGTCAATACATACAGAATAAGAAGAGATACCGAGAATTACACCCGACATACAGGACAAGAGAAGTGGTACTGTGCAGAGTCCATACATACAGAATAAGAACAGATACCGAGAATTACACCCGACATACAGAACAAGAGAAGTGGTACTGTGCAGAGTCCATACATACAGAATAAGAACAGATACTGAGAATTACACCCGACATACAGGACAAGAGAAGTGGTACTGTGCAGAGTCCATACATACAGAATAAGAAGAGATACCAAGAATACACCCGACATACAGGACAAGAGAAGTAGTACTGTGCAGAGTCAATACATACAGAATAAGAACAGATACCGAGAATTACACCCGACATACAGGACAAGAGAAGTGGTACTGTGCAGAGTCCATACATACAGAATAAGAACAGATACCGAGAATTACATCCGACATACAGGACAAGAGAAGTAGTACTGTGCAGAGTCCATACATACAGAATAAGAAGAGATACCAAGAATTACACCCGACATACAGGACAAGAGAAGTGGTACTGTGCAGAGTCCATACATACAGAATAAGAACCGATACCGAGAATTACACCCGACATACAGGACAAGAGAAGTAGTACTGTGCAGAGTCCATACATACAGAATAAGAACATATACCGAGAATTACACCCGGCATACAGGACAAGAGAAGTGGTACTGTGCAGGGTCCATACATACAGAATAAGAACAGATACCGAGAATTACACCCGACATACAGGACAAGAGAAGTAGTACTGTGCAGAGTCCATACATACAGAATAAGAACAGATACCGAGACTTACACCCGGCATACAGGACAAGAGAAGTGGTACTGTGCACAGTCCATACATACAGAATCAAAAACAGATACTGAGAATTACACTCAGGAAGGGAAGTAGTACTGTGCACTGTAGACAGATGAGGATACCAGGACTGACCTGTATGGTAGTCGCCCTCCTATGCAGGGATGATCGGTGGTCTCCAGGCAGAGTGAAGAATTCTGGGAGATTTGTACATCCTGCAGACAGAGAAGAGACAGGTGACTTCCTGAATGTCAGACCTGGTGACAACTGTTCATCTCATTTCTGGTATTGGGGTCATAGGTGCCAGAAGGGGGGCGGGGGTCAGACAAACAACAGAGGAAGTGTTCACTCTTCAGGACTTACTGTTACAGTGACAACTCACCCATTTCTTGTATTGGGGTCACAGCTAGAAATATTAAGGAAAATCTCCCCAATGGGGTCACACAATTAACTGAGGAAGTGCTAGCTCTTCTGACAATGTAACTTCCTGTCCCGGTGACAACATTCAGCCCATTTGTTGTATGCGGGGTCACAGGGACAAGAATGCGGGGTCACACAATCAACTGAGGCAACCACTCACCTAATTTCTTGTGTCACAGGGACAGGAAGTGAGATGAAGGGCCACACAATCAACTGAAGAAGCGTTAGCTCTTTAGACAATGTGACTTCCTGTCCCGGTGACAATCACTCCCCCCATTTCTTCTATAGGTGTCACAATGACAGGAAACTAACCAAAATCTCCCCAATAGGGTCACACAATGAACTAAGGAAGTGTTTGTCAGAGGAGCAATGTTACTTCCTGTCCTGGTGACAAAATTCACCCCATTTCTTGTATTGGGGTCACAGGGACAAGAATGAAGGAAAACTTCCCCAATGGGGTCACACGATCAACCGAGGAACTCTTCCTTCCTCGGACAATGTGACTTCCTGTCCCAATGACAACACTCACTCCATTTCTTGTATAGGAGTCACAGGGACAAGAACGAAGGAAAATCTCCCCAATGGCATCACACAATTAACTGAGGAAGTGCTAGCGCTTCTGACAATGTGACTTCCTGTCCCGGTGACAACATTTACCCCATTTCTTCTATAGAGGGGACACAGGGACAAGAATGAACTGAGGAAGTATTTCTGTCTTGTGTTTGCTCCTCTGACAATGTGACTTCCTGTCCTGGTGACCACATTTAACCCATTTCTTGTATTGGGGTCACGTGGAGAAGAATCAAAAGGAAATTCGTCCCATTGAAGGGGAGGCCACACAATCAACTGAGGAAGTGTTCGCTCTTTGGATAACGTGACTTCCCATCCTGGCGACGACGGCTCACCCCATTTCTTGTATAGGGGTCACAGGGACAAGAATGAAGGAAAATCCCCCAATGGGGGGTCACACAATGAACTAAGGAAGTGTTAGCTCCTCTGACAATGTGACTTCCTGTCTTGGTGACAACAATTACCCCATTTCTTGTATTGGGGTCACAGGAACAAGAATCAAAATGCATCCCAATGACAATCAACTGAGGAAGTCTTCCTTCCTCGGACAACGTGACTTCCTGTCCCAGTGACAACACTCACCCCATTTCTTGTATAGGAGTCACAGGGATAAGAACGAAGGAAAATCTCCCCAATGGGGTCAACACAATTAACCAAAGAAGTGCTAGCGCTTCTGACAATGCGACTTCCTGTCCCGGTGACAACATTCACCCCATTTCTTCTATAGGGGTGTCACAGGGACAAGAATGAACCGAGGAAGTAGTTCTGTTTTTCATGCATTAGGGGGGTCACACAATCAACTGAAGACGTGTCCGCTCTTTGGATAATGTGACTTCCCATCCTGGTGACAACGGCTCACCCCATTTCTTGTCTAGGGGTCACAGGGACAAGAATCGAAGAAAATGCGTCCCAATGGGGGGGGGGTCACATAATCAACTGAGGAAGTGTTAGGTCCTTGGACAAGTGATTTCCCGTGCTGATGACAACCCTATGTCTTTTATGGGGGGGTCACAGGGACAAGAATGAAGGGGGGGGGGGGGGGTTGCAAAATTAACTGGGCAAAAACCAGCGCTGGCAATGAAAGAGTTAAAACGTTTATCGCACGCTTTATAATAATAAAAAAAAAGTCAGTTACATAATTGTATGGGATGCGTTACAGAGTGCTGGAGGGCGCCGCACAGCACACCGACGTGACGCCATAGGACGGAAGACGTGTCGCCTTGTTCATCGGCCGGCAACGCTGTTGGTGGGAATGAGCCCCCCGTAGGGTGAGGTGACCCGTCTGATGATAATATTCCTGGTTTTTATGTCTTAGGGGTCACACAATCAACAAATCGCCAGATTTCTTGTGTGGGGGGGGGGGGGGTCACACAATCAAGAAATCAACCCATTTCTTGTATGGGGATCACACAATCAACAAATCGCCCCATTTCTTGTGGGGGGGGGTCACACAATCAACAAGTCATCCCATTTCTTGTGTGGGGGGGTCACACGATCAAGAAATCGCCCCATTTCTTGTGTGTGGGGGGGGGGTCACACAATCAACAAATCACCCCATTTCTTGTATGGGGATCACACAATCAACAAATCACCCCATTTCTTGCGTGGGGGGGGTCACACAATCAAGAAATCGCTCCATTCCTTGTATGGGGGGTCACACGATCAAGAAATCGCCCCATTTCTTGTGTGGGGGGGGTCACACGATCAAGAAATCGCCCCATTTCTTGTGTGTGGGGGGGGGGGGGTCACACAATCAACAAATCACCCCATTTCTTGTATGGGGATCACACAATCAACAAATCACCCCATTTCTTGCGTGGGGGGGGGGTCACACAATCAAGAAATCGCTCCATTCCTTGTATGGGGGTCACACGATCAAGAAATCGCCCCATTTCTTGTGGGGGGGGTCACACGATCAAGAAATCGCCCCATTTCTTGTGTGGGGGGGGTCACACGATCAAGAAATCGCCCCATTTCTTGTGTGGGGGGGTCACACGATCAACAAATCACCCCATTTCTTGTATGGGGATCACACGATCAACAAATCACCCCATTTCTTGTATGGGGATCACACAATCAACAAATCACCCCATTTCTTGCGTGGGGGGGTCACACAATCAAGAAATCGCCCCATTCCTTGTATGGGGGGTCACACAATCAACAAATCACCCCATTTCTTGTGTGGGGGGTGGTCACACCATCAACAAATCACCCCCATTTCTTGCATGGGGGGGGTCACACAATCAACAAATCACTCCATTTCTTGCGTGGGGGGGGGGGTCACAGGGACAAGAATGAAGATCTCCCCAATGGGGGGGGGTCACACAATGAACTAAGGAAGTGTTAGCTCCTCAGACAATGTAACTTCCCATGCCGGTGACAACCACTCACCCTATGTCTTGTATGGGGGTCACAGGGACGAGAATGAAAGGGGGGTGTCGCAAAATCAACGGGGCAAAAACCAGCACTGGCAGCGAAAGAGTAAATACGTTTATCGCACGCTTCATAATAAAAAAAAATAAAAATCAGTTACATAATTGTATGCGATGCGTTAGAGAGTGGTGGAGGGCGCCGCACAGCACACCGACGTGACGCCATAGGATAGAAGACGCGTCACCTTGTTCTTGCATCGGCTGGCAACGCTGTTGGTGGGAATGAGCCCCCCCCCCCCCCCCCGTAGGGTGAGATGACCCGTCTGATGATAATATTCCTGGTCTTTATGTCTTAGGGGGTCACACAATCAACAAATCACCTAATTTCTTGTATTGGGGGTCACAGGGACAAGAATGAAGTAAAATCTAGCCAATGGTGTCACACAATAAACTAAGGAAGTGTTTGCTCCTCTGACAATGTGACTTCCTGTCCTGGTGACAACAATTACCCCATTTCTTGCATTGGGGTCACAGGGACAAGAATCAAAGAAAATGCATCCCAATGGGGGGGGGGCACACAATAAACTGAGGAAGTCTTCCTTCCTTGGACAACGTAACTTCCTGTCCCAGTGACAACACTCACCCCATTTCTTGTATAGGAGTCACGGGGATAAGAACGAAGGAAAATCTCCCAAATGGCATCACACAATTAACTGAGAAAATGCTAGCGCTTCTGACAATCTGACTTCCTGTCCCGGTGACAACATTCACCCATTTCTTCTATAGGGGGGTCACAGGGACAAGAATGAACTGAGGAAGTATTTCTGTTTTTCATGCATTAGGGGGGTCACACAATCAACTGAAGACGTGTCCACTCTTCAGGACTTACTGTTCTGGTGACAACGGCTCACCCCATTTCTGGTGTTGGGGTCACAGGGACAAGAAACAAAAGGAAAATCCCCCCCAATTGGGTCACACAATGAACTAAGGAAGTGTTTGCTCCTCTGACAATGTGACTTCCTGTCCTGGTGACATTTACTCCATTTCTTGCATTGGGGTCACAGGGACAAGAATCAAGAAGAAAATGCATCCCAATGGGGGTCACATAATCAACTGAGGAAGTGTTAGCTCCTCAGACAATGCAACTTCCCATGCCGGTGACAACCACTCACCCTATGTCTTGTATGGGGGTCACAGGGATAAGAATGAAGGGGGGGTGTCGCAAAATCAACGGGGGAAAAAAACAGCGCTGGCAGCGAAAGAGTTAAAACGTTTATCGCACGCTTCATAATAAAAATTAAAAAAGTCAGTTACATAATTGTATGCGATGCGTTACAGAGTGCTGGTGGGCGCCGCACAGCACACCGACGTGACGCCATAGGACGGAAGACGCGTCGCCTTGTTCATCGGCCGGCAACGCTGTTGGTGGGAATAAGCCCCCCGTAGGGTGAGGTGACCCGTCTGATGATAATATTCCTGGGTTTTATGTCTTAGGGGGGTCACACAATCAACAAATCACCCCATTTCTTGTATGGGGGTCACACGATCAACAAATCACCCCATTTCTTGTATGGGGGGGTCACACGATCATCACCCCATTTCTTGTATGGGGGTCACACAATCAACAAATCACCCCATTTCTTGTATGGGGGGGGTCACACAATCAACAAATCACCCCATTTCTTGTATGGGGGGTCACACAATCAACAAATTCACCCCATTTCTTGTATGGGGGGGTCACAGGGACCAGAATGAAGGGGGTCACACTCGTCTGAAGAAGCCCCTCTGACAACACTGACTGTGGCTTTCCTGTCCCGGTGACAACCACCCCATTCCTTGCATGGTAGCCACAGGGACAGGAAGTGAGATAAAATCTCTCCAATGGGAGTCACTGGCCCCACAA
Source organism: Lithobates pipiens (assembly GCF_037356315.1). Classification (NCBI taxonomy): domain Eukaryota; kingdom Metazoa; phylum Chordata; class Amphibia; order Anura; family Ranidae; genus Lithobates; species Lithobates pipiens. The sequence continues at coordinate 583,247,522 of NW_027507764.1, read as the reverse complement.
TTAGAAGGTGTTAGGCTTGTATGTGGGGGTCCCAGTTCTGCCCTCCGGTGTATGTCTCTCATACTCCCATGTCTGTGCTCGGCTCCCCTCATACACCCTCAGCACTCACTCTCCCCCATGCACGGCCTTCTCTGTCTCCATAGGAGGTGCCGTTCCGCCCCGGAAGGCTCTTCCTCGTCTCTCTTCCGCCCCGGACTCAGCTGCTGGTGAGTTTCTCGTCTCCCTTCCACCGACTCCGTCCGGTCTTCCGGCCGCCCTCCCGCCACATTCTTTCACCACTACACGGGGTTCCGGCCTGCGCGTCACCGGCCTCGCCTCCCCGTACCGCCGCCGCTCTAACGCGGCCCTCCCCCATGCCCGCAGGAAAGTCCCCGGTCTTTGTCACTGCGGTAGGCCGCGCTCCGCCCTCCGCTCCCGCAGCAGCAGCTGCTGCCGTCTCTGGGCAGAGACCCGTTCACGCCTCGTTGCACTCCATGGAAACGGCCTTTGTTTCGGGATAAAAAGCCACAAATAATGTAATTATATAAATGTGTGTTATACCATCAAAAAACGTGCAGACATGACCCAGAACACCTCGGAGCCATATGTAACCTAGGGCAACCACCTTTGCTTCAAGACAATTTTTTTTGTATACATAACAAATGGAGTGCCCCCCTAAATCCAGTGTCTTCATCAGAGTGCCCCCCTAAATCAGGTGTCTTAATCAGAGTGCCCCCCTAAATCAGGTGTCTTAATCAGAGTGCCCCCCCTAAATCAGGTGTCTTAATCAGAGTGCCCCCCCTAAATCAGGTGTCTTCATCAGAGTGCCCCCCTAAATCAGGTGTCTTCGTCAGAGTGCCCCCCTGAATCCGGTGTCTTCGTCAGAGTGCCCCCCTGAATCCGGTGTCTTCGTCAGAGTGCCCCCCTAAAACCGGTGTCTTCATCAGAGTGCCCCCCTAAAACCAGTGTCTTCATCAGAGTGCCCCCCTAAATCCAGTGTCTTCATCAGAGTGCCCCCCTAAATCCAGTGTCTTCATCAGAGTGCCCCCTAAATCCAGTGTCTTCATCAGAGTGCCCCCCTAAATCCAGTGTCTTCATCAGAGTGCCCCCCTAAATCCAGTGTCTTCATCAGAGTGCCCCCCTAAATCCAGTGTCTTCATCAGAGTGCCCCCCTAAATCCAGTGTCTTCATCAGAGTGCCCCCCTAAATCCAGTGTCTTCATCAGAGTGCCCCCCTAAATCCAGTGTCTTCATCAGAGTGCCCCCCCTAAATCCAGTGTCTTCATCAGAGTGCCCCCCCTAAATCCAGTGTCTTCATCAGAGTGCCCCCCTAAATCCAGTGTCTTCATCAGAGTGCCCCCCTAAATCCAGTGTCTTCATCAGAGTGCCCCCCCTGAATCCAGTGTCTTCATCAGAGTGCCCCCCTGAATCCAGTGTCTTCATCAGAGTGCCCCCTGAATCCAGTGTCCTCGTCAGAGCACCCCCTAAATCCGATGTCCTTGTCAGAGCGCCCCCCTAAATCAGGTGTCCTCATCAGAGTGCCCCCTTACATCAGGTGTCCCCGTCAGACTGCCCCCTTAGATCAGCTGTCCCTACCAGACTGCCCCCTAAATCAGGTTTCCTCACCAGAGTGCCCCCTTAAATCAGGTGTCCTCACCAGAGTGCCCCCTTACATCAGGTGCTCCTACACACATCAGAGCTTCCCTCCCCCCTTCCCCTTGTGCTCACAGGTCAATAACTCTGCAGTAAGGATGAGCTCAGGCGTGTTGGCACACCCCAAGTGCAGAGCCCGCCAGGAAGTCGGCGCAGCACTGCGCTAATCACAGGCAGTGAAACATTTTTCCATCTCTGCAGCCGCACATCGGGGGCAATGTCTCACTGCCTGTGATTAGCGCAGCACCGACTTCCTGGCGGGCTCTGCACCCGGGCTGTGCGAACACACTGGAGCTCATCCTTACTCTGCACAGAAGAAATCTCCTCTTTCCTCTGAGTCCCCTTATATCAGCTAATCCATCTTGGTCTCTAAGGGGGGGTCACTGATATATGGGGACTATAAACTAATGGGGGTTGCTAATTTAAAAGGACTCCAATTTAATGGATGTCTGTGGGGGGGGGGGGGGGGGCTGATATAAGGTGACTCTAATCTAATGGGGGGTAGTGACTGCTAATTCAATGGTTGGTCAGCAACCATTATGTCAGCATCCCGCAATTAGAGAACCCCATTAGCCCACAGTCCCTTATATCAGTGCCCCCATCTTCCTTAGAGGGAGACCCCCCTATATCAGGCGCCCCCCACCGCCTCCTGAGGCTTCTATCATTTTTCACCGTACTGACGGGAGGGACACTGTTGCTGCTGCAAGCAAGAGAGTGTATGAGAGGGAGCCAGAGTTAGGGGGCAGATCTGGGAGGTGGAGCGGCTGCGGCCCTATGGCTAGGAAGAGCCCATGTGTACACAGCAGCAAAAGCATCATTGGTTGCTAAGAAACTGGCGGTCCTGGCAACCAATGACTGCAAAGCAGATCACTCAGGCAAAGGGGGCGGCCGGCGGGGAGACGGCAGAGAGACATAGAATAGGCGAGCGCAGAAGACAGGAATCCTATTCCTCATTGGGTTTGAGTGTCTGAGTTGCCGCACTGGCTCCATGACCCACATGGGGGCGGGAAGGTTCACTAGCCCCCCAATGTCCCTTTAATAGGGTCTGTACAACCAGGGGACAAAGAGGATCATTGTCCCTGATGGCCCTTTAATAGGGTCTGCATATCCAGGGGGCGGAAGGATCACTAGTCCAATGTCCCTTTAATGGGGTCTGCACACCAAGGGGGTCAGAAAGGATCACTAGCCTTGATGCCCCTTTAATAGGGTCTGTACACCCAGGACGCGGAGAGGATCACTGTCCCTGATGTCCCCTTAATGGGGTCTGCACACTCAGGGGGTGGAAGGATCACTGGCTCAATCTCCCTTTAATAGGGTCTGCGTATTCAGGGGGCAGAAAGGATCACTAGCCCAATGTCCCTTTAATAGGGTCTGCACACCCAGGGGGGAGGGGGCAGCAAGGATCACTAGCCTTGATGTAAATTTAATAGGGTCTGCACACCCAGGGGGGACAGAAAGGATCACTATCCTCGATTTCCCTTTAATAGGGTCTGCACACCCAGGAGGGGCAGAAAGGATCACTAGCCTCGATGTAAATTTAATAGGGTCTGCACACCCAGGGGGCAGAAAGGATCACTTGCCTCGATGTCCCTTTTAATAGGGTCTGCACACCCAGGGTGCGGGGAGGATCACTGTCCCTGATGTCCCTTTGATAGGGTCTGCATATAGAGGGGGCAGAAAGCATCACTAGCCCCTATATTCCTTTAATAGGGTCTGCACACCCGGGGGCAGAAAGACTTGTCAGATCATGTGACCGCTGTGATTGGCTGGCACAGTGGTCACATGATTGGGAGCCGGTCCCGCTGACTGTCAATCATTAGCATTGACTGAGAGGTGTCTTTGACAGTTTAGTTCAGGGATCCTCAAACTACGGCCCTCCAGCTGTTGCAAAACTACACATCCCATGAGGCATTGTGAAACTGACATTCACAGACATGACTGGGCATGATGGGAATTGTAGTTTCTGAACAACTGGAGGGCCGTAGTTTGAAGACCCATGGTTTAGTTACTGTGCTGGGAGCTCTGCCATCCATGAACGCACGTGTGCATAGTGTGAGCTTTAAGATACAACCTCTTTGTCGCCGAACATACAGTATGTGGTGCATATGTGGGTAATTAATGGTGCATACTAGCACATCATGGCTCCTTGGGGCCCATTTTTATTAATCTGCAGAGTTTTTAAGTGTTGTATTTATTTATTTTATTTTTTAATAACAAACATGTTATATTATTTGCTCTGTGTAATGGTTTTGCACAGAGCAGCCCCGATCCTCCTCTTCTCATGTCCTCCATCGGTGCACCCAGCTTGTCCCTGCTGCCTAGGGCCCCCAGAACAAGCAGCTTGAAATGGGGGGCACCCAAGCAGGCTCGCTCCCACACGGCGGCTCTGCGTGTTCATTCACACACAGAGCCACAGCTCAGCTCTGCCCCCTCTCTCTCCTCATTGGCTCGCTGGCTGTGATTGAGAGCCACTGTCTGAGCCAGTGATTAGGGATAGTCCCCGGAAAACTGAGGATCACGATAGGGCTCGAATAATTGGGGGGGGGGGGGGGCTGCTGCACTGAGAAGGTTCTATGCATGAAGGTAAAAAACCTTTGAGCCTTTATTGCGCTGTCCATGGTGCTGATTCTGCTTTTACCACTTGCCAAACGCCCTATACCAGTTTTACTGGGCGGCCGCACTGCGCAGGATTTTGCATATATACATATATTTATATCATATATACCATATTTATCGGCGTATATCATTTTAAGAGGGAAGTTTCAGGGGGAAAAAAATGACATTTTAAATATGAACTTTGAAGCAAAATAAGGGTCAGTGCCCATCTGCAGCCTCACCATTGCCACAATGTATCCTGATCAATGCCCATCTGCAGCCTCATCAGTCCACATCAATGCAGCAGCCTCACCATTGCCTAATGCAGCAGCCTCACCATTGCCATCAGTGCAGCCTGATCAATGCCCACCTGCAGCCTAGAGGAGACAGGGAGAGGGGGATGGGACGAGCGCCGACAGATTACATACAGTGAGAACCTCCTATGATAGACAGAACAGTGGTCCAATGGAGGCCCAGGAGACGGGACTTCCTATTACAGAGGCCGCTGAGTAAACAGGAGATTACCACTGTATGTAATCTGACAGCACTCACCCCGCCCCCTCCCTGTCCCCTCCGAGGCTGCTAAAATTGAAGTATTGGCGTATAACACACACACGCTATTTGCACCCAATTTTCATGGTGAAAAAGTGAGTGTTATGTGCCAATAAATACAGTGTGTGTGTGTGTATATATATATATATATACCGTATTTTTCGTTCCATAAGACGCACCTAGGTTTTAGAGGTTGAAAAAAAAAAATATTCTGAACCAAATGGTGTACTAAAATATTTTCCAGTGCCCATGAAATGCAGAGTGACTATTACCATACAAAATATTGGCAAGGTATTGCAGAGTATTGGCAGAGTATGGAAGGATGGCTGTGACTGCACTTGTCACAGAGCAGCGCTGTGGGCTCTACAGATCCAGCCCACAGCGCTGCTGCCAATCCAATTTCTCCCCTCCACTGTACAGATCTGTACACCGAGGGGAGAGAGGAACCGGCGTCATCATGATGCCGGTTTGTTTACAAGTGATCGCGCTGTCATTTGACGGCGCGATCACTGTGTAAACGGCCGACGGGTGCACCCCTAAGTGAAAATCTCCAAATTGGGCCCAAAGCGTCAAAATTTTATGTGGCCAGTATTATTTTGCAGCACTGCCTTAACCCTTTTGGACATGGAGGTCACCAGAGCTTCACAGGTCACCACTGGAGTCCTCTTCCCCTCCCCCATGATGACATCATGGAGCTGGTGGATGTTAGAGACCTTGCGCTCCTCCACCTTCAGTTTTGAGGATGTCCCACAGATGATCAATAGGGTTTAGGTCTGGAGACATGCTTGACCAGTCCCTCACCTTTACCCTCAGCTTCTTTAGTAAGGCAGTGGTCATCTTGGAAGTGTGTTTGGGGTCATTATCATGTTGGAATACTGCCCTGCAACCCAGTCTCTGAAGGGAGGGGATCATGCTCTGCTTCAGTATGTCACAGTACATGTTGGCATTCATGGTCCCCTCGATGATCTGTAGCCCCCCAGTGCCGGCAGCACTCATGCCGCCCCAGACCATGACACTCCCATCACCATGCTTGACTGTAGACAAGACACACTTGTCTTTGTCCTCCTCACCTGGTTGCCCCCACACACGCTTGTCACCATCTGACACCAAATAAGTTTATCTTGGTCTCACCAGACCACAGGACATGGTTCCAGTAATCCATGTCCTTAGTCTGCTTGTCTTCAGAAAACTGTTTGCGGCTCTTTCTTGTACATCATCTTTAGAAGAGGCTTCCTTCTGGGATGACAGCCATGCAGACCAATTTGATGCAGTGTGCGGCGTATGGTCTGAGCACTGACAGGCTGACCCCCCCACCCCTACAACCTCTGCAGCAATGCTGGCAGCACTCATACGTCTATTTCCCAAAGACAACCTCTGGATATGACGCTGAGCACGTGACCTCAACTTCTTTGGTGGACCATGGCGAGGCCTGTTCTGAGTGATACCTGTCTTGGTAAACCGCTGTATGGTCTTGGCCACCGTGCTGCAGCTCAGTTTCAGGGTCTTATGTAGAGCAACAATTCTTTTTTTCAGATCCTCAGAGAGTTCTTTGCCATGAGGTGCCATGTTGAACTTCCAGTGATCAGTATGAGAGAGTGAGAGCGATAACGCCAAATTTAACACACCTGCTCCCCATTCACACCTGAGACCTTGTAACACTAACGAGTCACATGACACCGGGGAGGGAAAATGGCTAATTGGGCCCAATCTGGACATTTTCACTTAGGGGTGTACTTGCTCTTGTTGCCAGCAGTTTAGACATTAATGGCTGTGTGTTGAGTTATTTTGAGGGGACAGGAAATGTACACTGTTATACAAGCTGTACACTCACTACTTTACATTGTAGACAAGTGTCATTTCTTCAGTGTTGTCACATGAAAAGATAGAAGAAAAGATTTACAAAAATGTGATACTGGGTTATAATTCTGTTGTATTTTCCTCACATTATATATTTTTTCTCCTAGGTGATGAAGCGTCCTCCATGCTCCGTTCCGCGTTTTATTTTACCCATCCCTGAACTCCGGACTCTCCACCCTCCCTCCTCAGAGGTGGTATAACCCATCATGGCGGAGATGCTTTTAAACTTGGACGCGGCGGACGGAGGACCGTCCGGCGGACACGCTGAACACGAGAACAGCAAGCACCAGCGTTTTCTCAAAAGAAGAAAGTTTTTGGAAAAAAGAGGTTTCCTGAAGCAGAAGCAGTTGCCCCAAAAGACCCCCAACAAGAAAAAGGAGCAGCCAACGAATTCCTGGGCCCACAGCAATCACAATGGACAGCACCGAACTGACAGATCACATAGCAACTTCTTCTGTCCTAACCAGCAGATGCCCCCCTCCGGGAGGGTCACCACGGGCGCCCCGTACCAGTCCGGCACTCTGACCGTCAGTATCGCCCCCGGCGCTAATCATTCCCGCCTTACAACCTTTACGCCATTCAAGGGCCACTGTTCTTCCAAGCCGGCTGAGACCAGTCACCTGCCACCCCGACCTTCTCTTCACCAGCAGAAGATCAGCCTGCTGAGCGAGTATGAGAGCGGAATCCCCTCGGACTCTTCCACCCCCAGCTACAAAATAGTGGCCATAGACTGTGAGATGGTGGGCACGGGGCTGAAAGGAAGCATCAGCGCCTTGGCCCGGTGCAGCATCGTCGGTTATAACGGGGACGTGGTGTACGATCGGTACATCAAACCAGCTAGTCCCATCACAGATTACAGGACAAAATGGAGCGGAATACGGAGGGAACACTTATTCAACGCCATTCCGTTCCCTGTCGCACAAAAAGAGGTGAGAAGCCGCCGGTTACTGAGAGGCAGACGGGGATTCTGTTTATGTTATTCAGATAAAAAAAAGTTACCGGTGCTCAGAGTGATATTAAGACTTGGTTCACACTGCTGCGATCCGAGGACCCGTGCAAATCCAGTATGGGTTCCCGCATCGCATGTCACCCGCCGGCAGTTCACACTGCGCTATGCAAAACGCGAAAGGTGTCAATAACCCGAGGGGTGTCATTAAATTTCTATTGACACCTGTAGCGGAAATCACAGTGTGAACTGTCAATTCGGATAGGAATCGGATCATATGGGTGTTCTGGTGCGGACCAAAAAAAAAGGGTCCTGCGCCACTTTGGTCCCAATGCGATACAAATCCAGCCATACAATCTGTGGCTGAATTTGCATCGCACAGACATTGCGAATCACATGCTATGTCTGACATCCCAGCAGCTATGTCTGACATCCCAGCCTAAAGGTTCAGCTGTTATTTTTTTTTTTTAAATAACAAACATGTTATACTCAGCTGCTCTGTGTAATGGTTTTGCACAGATCCTCCTCTTCTCATTGTCCCCCCCCCCCCACCGCTGGTGTTCCTGGCTCCTCCCCCCTGACCAGTGCTCCCCATAGCAAGCCGCTTGCTATGGGGGCACTAGTGCCTGCTCGCTTCTGAGCCCTGCCGTGACTCGGGCTCCGCCCCCCCCCCCCCTCTTTATTGGCTCACTGGCTGTGGTTGACAGTCATGGGAGCCAATGACTTCCGCAGCTGTGTCACGTCCAAAGAGGAGTGAGAGGCTCTGGTGCAGATCGCTGCATTGAGAGGGGGCCTCAGGTGAGTATTAGGGGGGCTGTGGGGGGAGCAGCACACAGAAGATTTATTTTTTATCTTCATGCATAGAATGTATGAAGGTAAAAAAAAAAAACCTTCGACCTTTACAAACACTTTTAGTGCAGACAGTCTTTTCCTTTGGGGTTTAGCATCAGATCTACCATTAGGGTGACTGGATTCAGGCATTGGGAGCAGCGTACCCCCATACTTCCATCCATAGAGCCCGATGGCACCGCCATCTGTTCAAGGAGGGAGCTGTGTACCTGATACCATCAGCACCATGGAAGTGCATTAAATGGCATATTCTCCCCAAAAAATTATGAAAATTTGTATGTGGTATCCATTAGCTTTGCTTACACATGCAATATACTGTTATACTGTGTGTGTATATATGTATATATATATATATATATATATATATATATATATATACACACACACACACACACACGTCGGACATTCCGACGTAAAATGGCCGATCGGACCGTGTTATCGGATAATCCGACTGTGTGTGGGCTCCATCGGACTGTTTCCTTCGGAATATCCGACGGACCAAGTTTCAGAGCTGGGCTATAAAACTTTCCGACAACATGATCCGATCGGACTTTGTCCAATCATGTGTAGAGAATTCCGATCAGACAAAGTGCCACGCATGCTCAGATCAAATTCCTAGACCAAAGCTATTGGCTACTAGCCTGAACGTAGTCCCCTCATAACGAAATAACGTCACCACGTTCCGAACGGTCGGATTTTCTGGCAACTTTGTCCGACTGTGTGTATGCAACACCAGTTTCGGGCAACGTCTGTCGGAATCTGATGGATTTTGTTGTCGGATTGTCCGATCATGTGTACAAGGGCTTAGAGTCTGCAGGAGCCTGACATTGCATCCTTAATCTGCTGATTGCAGGTGCAATGCTCTGCAGGCTCCTTACCTGCAAAAAATGTGCAATTATTATTATTATTTATTTCTTTTTAAAGTAAACTTAGCCTTTAAAAGCCAAGGAAGGGCTTTTCTTTTATTTATTTTTTATTTTTATAGTTAGCATTTTTATTTAAGATTTTTTTTTTTTTTAAAAAGGATACAAGCACAGTATGCATACAGTGAGGGGAAAAAAGTATTTGATCCCCTGCTGATTTTGTACATTTGCCCACTGACAAAGAAATGATCAGTCTATCATTTTAATAGTCGGTTTATTTTAACAGTGAGAGACAGAATAACAACACAAATATCCAGAAAAACGCGTTTCAAAAAAGTTTTAAATAGATTTGCATTTTAAAGAGTGAAATAAGTATTTGATCCCCTATCAATCAGCAAGATTTCTGGCTCCCAGGTGTCTTCTATACAGGTAACAGGCTGAGATTAGGAGCACTTCTCTTAAAGGGAGTGCTCCTAATCTCAGCTTGTTACCTGTATAAGAGACACCTGTCCACAGAAGCAATCAATCAGATTCCAATCTCTCCGCCATGGTCGAGACTAAAGAGCTGTCCAAGGATGTCGGGGAGAAGATTGTGGACCTACACAAGGCTGGGATGGGCTACAAGACCATCGCCAAGCAGCTTGGTGAGAGGTGACAACAGTTGGTGCCATTATTCGTAAATGGAAGAAACACAAAATAACTGTCAATCTCTCTGGGTCTGGGGCTCCATGGAAGATCTCACCTCGTGGAGTTCCAATGATGATGAGAACGGTGAGGGATCAGCCCAGAACTACACGGGTGAATTGTAATTGGCCACCAGGTTTGCACACATCTCAGGGGGGATTTTGTCCCACTCCTCTTCGCTGATACTTATTAAGGTTTCTAGGCTGACGTCTGGTAATTCGAACTTTCAGCTCCCTCTACATTTTTTTCTATGGGATTAAGGTCTGGAGACTGGCTAGGCCACTCCAGGATCTTAATGTGCTTCTTCTTGAGATACTACTTTGTTGCGTTGGCCCTGTGTTTTGGGTCATTGTCATGCTGGAAGACCCATCCATGACCAATTGTCAATGCCCTGGCTGAGGGAAGGAGGTTCTCACCCAAGATTTGACAGTACATGGCCCCGTCCATTGTCCCTTTGATGCGGTGAAGTTGTCCTGTCCCCATAGCAGAAAAATACCCCCAAAGCATAATGTTTCCACCTCCATGTATGACGGTGGGGGATGGTGTTCTTGGGGTCATAGGCAGCATTCCTCCTCCACCTCCAAACACGACGAGTTGAGTTGATGCCAAAGATCTCGATGTGGTCTCATCTGACCACAACACTTTCACCCAGTTCTCCTCTGAACCATTCAGATGTTCATTGGCAACCTTCAGACGGGCTGTACATGTGATTTCCTGAGCAGGGGGACCTTGCGGGTGCTGCAGGATTTCAGTCCTTCGCGGTGTAGTGTGTCACCAATTGTTTTCTTGGTGACTATGGTCCCAGCTGCCTTGAGATCATTGACAAGATAAGTTCCAGAAGATTGCCCGGCCAATTGCAGAGCACAGCGCAGCTCACGCATTCGCAGTCAGGTGCCCACAGTCACAATCCTGGCGCAGAGGAGAGGAGCGGAAGGGGAGCGGGGCATCGCTGGACCGTGGGACAGGTGAGTGTCTGATTATTAAAAGTCAGCAGCTACACTTTTTGTAGCTGCTGACTTTTACATGGGTGGAACTCCACTTTAAGTTATTGTCATTGCTGACCATTCCTCCCAACAGTCTTAGTTGCCTGGGAGGTCTTTTTCCAATGGAAACTGATTAACCCATTGTAGGAACATTAGTCGTGGGAAACACGGTTCCTTTGGCTACAATAAAATAGACACCCCCCTCGTCCGCCTGGCTCTGGAACTGGCCGGAGCTCTTATATTTATTTGTATGTCTGAAAATCTTTTGTGTTCTTCTGCAGATCTTAAAGATCCTTCATGGGAAGATAGTGATCGGCCACGCCATCCACAATGACTACAAGGCCTTAGAATACTTCCATCCCAAGGAGATGACCCGAGACACGTCCAAGATACCCTTGCTGAACCGCAAGGCGGGTTTCCCGGAGAAGGAGACGGCGTCGCTAAAACGTCTGGCCAAACAGCTTCTCCGCAGGGACATCCAGGTAATATATTTACCCTCCTTCTCATGTCTGCTGTGCCAAGATTCTGGGTGCATTAAAAGATAAGTACACTTTAAAACAAAGTACGCTTATCCTTTTTGCGCCCTGACTGAAAGCGGAGTTCCACCCAAAAGTGTAAGTTCCGCTTTAAGGACTCCTCACCCACTTACATGCCACATTTGACATATCATTTTTTGAGGGGGGGGGGGGGGGAGCAGGTACCTAGTTTTGACAGGTATCCAGCTCCCACTTCAGCTTGGGCCGCCTAGGCGACTCGAGCGGAAGTTCTCCTCTCCCCCTCCTCCTCCCTGCAATCTTCTAGGACACATCACAGGTCCTAGAAGATTGCCATTGAGGAGGTGCAGTGCACAGCGGGCTGTGAAACTGCATGCTGTCACAGCCGGGTGCCAACACTTGTGATGTCAGCGCCGGGGGGGAGAGGCGAGAGTTCGGGGGTGACCGCATCGCTGAATCGTGGGACAGGTAATTGTGTGCGTTTATTAAAAGTCAACATGTACACATTTTGTAGCTGCTGACTTTTAATAAACACAAAAAGGACTGGAACTCCGCTTTAACCTAACCCATCCTCCTCCTCCACAGATGCATACGTACCTTGACCCACAACCGTGGTTCCGCTGTTTGTTTACATACAGCACAGCAATTCTTCACTGTCCTGGCCATGTCTGTGAATTACAGTTCCTTAGACTTCTACGGGTCAATGTCTGGCCTTTGGCGTATTAAAGTGGTTGTAAAGGCACAAGGTTTTTTACCTTCGTGCATTCTGTGCAGGAATGTAAAAAAAAACTTCTCTCTGCAGGCCTCCCAATACTTACCTGAGACCCCTGTCAATCTAGCGATGTCCACAACATCCTTGGCTCTCTGGGGACTCGCACTCCTGATTGGCCTTTGACGGGAGCCATTTGCTCCCTCTGCTGTCAATCACAGCCAGCGAGCCAATCAGGAGACGGGGGCGGCGCTGAGCCGCGGCTCCGTGTGTGAATGGACACACAGAGCCGCGGCTCGGGAGCACGCCTGCTTGAGTGCCCCCACAGCAAGCTTCTTGCTGTGGGGGCACCCAGCAGGAGGGAGGGGCCAGGAGCGCCGGCATGGTACCCGAAAAGAGGAGGATCCGGGCTGTCTCAGGGGAGAGAGGGGGCGGGCCTGGGTCAGGGCTCCGTGTCTGCTATGGGGGCAATGAACAGGAGGGAGGGGCCAGGAGCACAGAAGAGGGACCTGAGAAGAGGAGGATCCGGGCTGTTCTGTGCAAAACCATTACACAGAGCAGGAAAGTATAACGTGATTGTCATTTAAAAAAAATAAAATAAGACTTTACTATCGATTTAATGCCCAGGTGCAGCCAACACAGTGAGCCTTGTGGCTTTGGATATAGAGAAACAGAGAAAACCATGGCTGTCAAGAGGTAAGTATACATCTGTTTAGGGCAGGGGTCTCAAACTGACAGCCCTGGCAGCTGTTGCGAAACTACAAGTCCCATGAGGCATTGCAAGGCTGACAGTTACAAGCACGACTCCCACAGGCAGAGGCATGATGGGACTTGTAGTTTCGCAACAGCTGGAGGGCCGCCAGTTTGAGACCCCTGGTTTAGGGGAAGAGAAGGTTAAGTTAGATCAGGGTTGGAGGGTAAAAAAATAAATATTTTCCTGAAGTTGAGCTTTACACTTTATTTGTAGCATTATCTTGCATTATTAATTATATTGTATTGGGCATTGTGGACAGGGCCAGGACAAGGGGTGGGCAGGAGGACGCTTGTAGCATGTGAGGTGGGGGGGGAAGCACCAAGGAGAGTTCCTGATGCTACAAATGCTACAAGCTGACAGGATTACTGACAGCAGCGTCACTACTCCTGTCAGCTTAGCGTGGGTAGTGATAAGTCAAATCTCTGGAGGAGGAGAGAGCAGGGAGGTGCAGGCTGTGCTCTCTCCCCTCTCTAGCTCCACACTACAACTGCTACAGTGCTCCAGATCGGGACTGTGCAGGGTTTATTTACCCACCCCTATCTCCTCCCAGCAGGGAATGTGGGTAGGGGGCGGGTAAGCAAAGTCTCTATCTGATAACCAGCGTATCACTGAGCAGCGATCTCTTGCAGCAGCGCAGCAGCATCACTGCTCACCGGCTGCCTGTCAAAAGGTGTCAGCTTCCCTCGGCTCCTCCTCTGTTCTGAAAAAGGGCGCTGGAATTAGTTGAGCTGAATGAAAAGACGTACTATTACATCTGGGGTGCAGGAAGATCAGCATGCAGACAGCCCCAGAAACACCATGGACATCAAAAAGGGGCACAGCTGCATGGAACAGCATCACATGCAGCCGATGGTGAAGCTAACAGCAGCCGATCTAGTGTCAAAACTGGCGGGTAGAGTGGTGGCGCGCACGGGAAAAAACGCCAGCTGTTAAAGCTCAGTGGTGATGTCGGAGGTGGGCAGAATTGGAGCAGCTGTCATACCTCAGCCAATGGGATCGATTCAGGGCAGGCCGATCTGTCTTTTGGGGCTCCGCCTCTTTCTCAAGCCTTGAGCTATTTGTGCTGGGACCTGACGTTTGACAGCTGCTCCAGTCCTGCCCACCACTGACATCACCACTCAGCTTTGACAGCTGGCGTTCCTCCAGTGCAAGGACAAGAGTTGCCAGGAGTTTTCGGTCCTTTTTACTTTTTTTTTAGCAAAAAATAAAACCTCCAGCGGTGATTAAATACAACCAAATGAAAGTGCTATTTATATGAAAAAAAATGATAAAAATTTAATTTGGTTACTTTGTAGCATGACCGCGCAAGTGTCATTCAAAGAGTGCGAGCGCTGAAAGCTAAAAAATTGCCCTGGGCAGGAGGGTGGGGGGACAAGTGCCCGATAAGCAAGTGGTTAATGCGCGAGGGCAGAGTGCCGCTGAGATATACAGAATAAGGAGCTCTTCTAACTTCATAATGTAAGCTTCCATGTGCCAACATTGCTGGGGGAGGGGGGAGGGGGGAGGGGAGCGCTCTCTATAAAACCAACAAATTTGGCCTGGCACAGGAAATGATGTCATAATGAGAGATTTGGCGGGATCAACACGTAATCATTATTTTTCTTCCTTCCTTTGTAGGTGGGCAGAGGCGGCCATTCTTCCGTGGAGGACGCCAAGACAACGATGGAATTATATCGCATTGTGGAGGCCGAGTATGAAAGAGAGCTGGCATCCATGGGTGCAGATTGATAAACTTTTTTTGGGGGGGAGGGGAGGGGTTTCAGATTTATATATGGGAACATATCAACTGTTACTTTTTACTGCTTCGTTAAATAAAAAAAAAATGGAACCCCGGACTGAACGCCATCAGTGTTTGATTTCTATTTTCAGCTACAAAATCCACTTTTTTTTGTTCTTGGGTTTAAAAAAAAAATGTTTTTTTTTTTTTAGCGCCATTCATCTTCCTGTAACTTGGCAGGTCGGTGTGGATGGTGACAGCACAGGTCAGAGGTCCTCCAGCCAAACTCCACCCCCCCCCGTCCTTTTTTTAGACTGGGTTCACACTGATGTGCTGCAGGACACCGCATATAATTCGCACAGGAATCACAGCGCATAATTGTGTGAATTACATTGACTCTGGGGAAATCTCCGAAAATCGGTTTGCAAAAACGCAGTGCGATTTGCAGAATCGGATCGCATAGGTGTAAATACCCATGTGATCCAATACTGATGCGGACAAAAAAAAAGGGGGGGGGGGTCCTGCAAGAGTTTGGTGCGATTTGAGTCATACTAATCCGTGGGCCAAATCACACCAAACACATGCAGGACCCCCCCCCCCTCTTTTTTTTTGTCAGCACCAGAATCGGATCACATGAGTATTCGCACCTTCTGCAAATCGCACTGCGTTTTTGCAAACCGATTTCGGGGTGTCGTTAACATACACTCCTCTATTGATTCAATTTGGCACTGTGTTGCTTTAACCACTTAAGCCACGGACCAATTTGCAGCCAAAGGACCAGGAGGCCCCTTTTTGTGTATCGGCACTGCGTCGCTTTAACTGACAATTGCGCGGTCGTGTCACATGGCTCCCAAACAAAATTGGCGTCCTTTTTTCCCCACAAATAGAGCTTTCTTTTGGTGGTATTTGATCACCTCTGCGGTTTTTATTTTTTGCGCTATAAACAAAAATAGAGCGACAATTTTTAAAAAAATGCAACATTTTTTACTTTTTCCTATAATAAATATCCCCAAAAAATATATAAAAAAACTTTTTTTTTCCCTCAGTTTAGGCCGATACGTATTCTTCTACATATTTTTGGTAAAACAAATCGCAATTGTGATTATTTATTGGTTTGCGCAAAAGTTATAGCGTTTACAAAATGGGATAGTTTTATAGCATTTTTATTAATTTTTTTTTTTTTACTAGTAATGGCGGCGATCAGCGATTTTTATTGTGACTGTGACATTATGGCGGACACATCGGACATTTTTGACACATTTTTGGGACCATTGTCATTTATACAGCAATCGGTGCTATTTAATCAGTGCATTTAAATCCTGTATAAATGACACTGGCAATGAAGGAGTTAACCACTAGGGGGCGGGGAGGCGTTGTGTGTGTGTGTGTGTGTGTGTGTGTGTGTGTGTGTGTTTGTTTGTTTTTTTAACTGTAGGGGGCGTGGCTTGGCATGTGACATCACTGATCGTCTTTCCCTATAACAGGGAACAGACAATCGGTGACAGGCTCAGTAGGAAGCACGAGAGGTTTGTTTACACAGACCTCTCCTCGTTCTTCAGCTCTGTGACCCGATCGCGGGACACCGGCGGCGATCGGGTCCGCTGGTCCCACGGTCAGGGAGCTCAGGACCGGGTCGGGAGCGCGCCTGCGGCGGTGCGCTCGCGACCCACGGCTGGGCACTTAAAGGGCAACGTACAGGTACGTGCCTGTGCCCAACCGTGCCGTTCTGCCGACGTATATGTGCAGGAGGCGGTCCTTAAGCAGTTAACTGACAATTGCGCGGTCGTGCGACGTGGCTCCCAAACTAAATTGACGTCCTTTTTTTTTCCCCCACAAATAGAGCTTTCTTTTGGTGGTATTTGATCACCTCTGCCGTTTTTATTTTTTTGCGCAATAAACCAAAAACTAGCGCCAATTTTGAAAAAAACTCAATATTTTTTACTTTTTGTTATAATAAATATCCCCCAAAAATATATAAACATTTTTTTTTTCCCTCAGTTTAGGCCGATGCGTATTCTTCTACATAATTTTGGTAAAATAAATCGCAATAAGCGTTTATTGATTGTTTTGCGCAAAAGTTACAGTGGCTACAATATGGGGGATCATTTTATGGCATTTTTATTATAAATTTTTTTCTTTTACTAGTAATGGCGGCGATCAGCGATTTTTATTGTGACTGCGTCATTTTGGCAGACACTTTTGTCGCTATTTTTGGACCATTCATTTATACAGCGATCAGTGCGATTAAAAATGCACTGATTACTGTGTAAATGTGACTGGCAGTGAAGGAGTTGAATGAATTAATGAAATACTTGTATAGCGCACAATGCGAACTGAATCGCCTCTAGGCGATTAACACTAGGGGGCTCTGTAGGGGTTACGTGTGTCCTAGGGAGTGATTCTAACTGTGGGGGGGGAGGGGCTACATGTGACACGACACTGATCACCGCTTCCGATTACAGAAAGCTGTGATCACTGTCCTGTCACTAGGCAGAACTCAGAGATGCTTGTTTACATCAGCATTTCCCCGTTCTCCCTCTCCATGAGACGATCGCCGGTATCCCCACGGACATCGAGTCCGTAGGACTCACGATCACACTCGCGGAGGTCGCGGCGGGCGCACGTGTGCTCGCAAACCACTTCTTAAAGGGCAACGTACAGGTACATTAATCTGCCTGTATGTGCCCTCCTGCCGATGTATATCGGCGTGATCCGGTCGGCAAGCGGTTAAATAAAATAATAAAAACGATTATACAAGGTTAATAGTGGATGTTGCTAAAATATAAATGTAATACTCACAAGTTTGTCCCTCCTGGTGTGGCCGTTGCCATCATGATTGTGGGCATGTGAAGCCCAATCGATATCTCTTCCTGGATTAGCTTTGGTTACCCAGCATGCACCTCTCATTATCACGCAGATTCACCAGGCCGTGGCGCCGATTGTTTCTAAAGTTGCCATAACAACGGGCGGCGATGAAGGAAGGTCCCGCCCCATTGTTATAGCAACATCACAGTACTGCCCACAGACTCCTGGGAAATGGTGATGCACCATTTCCCAGGAGCACAGGCGAGGGAGGAAGTGACGAGGAGTTCCGCGGACCAGGAAGTGGCAGATTAGGAGGACTACATAGCAACAGGGCGATTCCGGTAAGTATAAAACATTTTTTCCTCCAAATGTTTTTCTATATGTAGCGGATGACATTTGGGATCCAATGTCACACGCATTGTAAATTTCGTTTTTACTCTCAAGACAATAAAGGTTCTGAGGGTTAATTATGTGGGTAGGCCTTAACACCAGTCTGGCCAGGCTGTGTTTGGAAGTTCTGCCTGGTCATGTGAACGGTGAGGTGCACATGACAGGCCAGAACCAGGCCTGGTTGGATGTTTAGGTATCGGCCTTCTCGGAGCCAATCAGTGGGAGTGCCAGGGCCCACTGAGGAGTCTGGGAAGGGGGTACTTAAAGGGGTGTGGGTCACGTGTTCGGGGTTCCTGAGTTGTTCGTGAGACCCGTGTGGGTCTGTTCTGGTTCCAGGACCGGAGTAGCCCCGTGAGGGGTCCCGGTCACGCAACATGTTCCTGTCAGTGGCCCCTGATAGACCTGCCTGGTCTGGGGTAGGGTTCCGTCTGTTCAAGAGTCTCGGAACCGGCTGGTCCGAGGCGCAGTAACTGAGGGAGGATTCAAGGTGTCCGGGTGTGCTCTCGGGTTGGAGGGACACCGCAGCTCGTGGAAGTGACCGGGGGAGGACTCTTCGGAGGAGGGCCGGCAAGTGGCATCCTGAGAAGTGCCTGGCTACTGAGTTGGGAAGGACATTGATGAATTCACGTTTTTCCAGTACCATAGAGGAAGCAGAAAATGTTCCAGGTACGGTGGAAAAGGGTTCCTGTTCACCCTTAGTTGATTGGTCAAGTTTTGAGTTAACGTGATGACTGCCATGATCTCTGGCTAGAGATCTGTTCAGCTTTGAAGTGCCCAGCTGCGAGTGGCTACTCTCTGGGTGGAAATAGAGACTTTGCTAGACCTGCAGTTCAAGGTGCCTTCTTCACCTGTGCCCTCTGTTCCCTAAGAGAGACTGTGTTTGTGAAAGTTCTACTGCAAAATAAACCTTTTTAAAAGGACTTCATCTGTGTCAGTGTGCAAGTCGTTGGGTATCAACCCTGGGAACCCCTAGAAGTGGAAGAGCAGGCCAAGAGAAGGTAACCAGTAAGCCCATGAAGTCAAGGCCGCCCTGCAACGGGTTATGGCTGCTACAATAGGTTTAGAGGCGTACAATTCTGAAAAAAAAAAAATTCCGGGTGGGACTCCGCTTTAACACACACTTCGCGATCGGTTCGCACGAACAGGTTGCGATTTTGATGCGGTGTGGAATATGCGGTGAATTTGCTGTGAATTCCGTACCGTATCAGTATGAAACGGGGGCCTTACACCTGCTTGGAGTCCAAAATTCATTTTTTTAAAAACTTTGATTTGCTATAAATTTCCATTTCGGTGACCACACAAAGGCCCGCCATTATCGGGGCTTTGTCACTATGACACACAAACATTCAGCCGCGGGTTGGAGCGACCAGCTGCTGAACTTTCCTGTGTCACAAATCTCAGTTCTCACACTCAGGCCTTGTTTGGACTTGCTGTTGGAAGGGGGCAAAGATGCCCGGTTGCGCCGCGTATGTGTCGCCAGCCAGCCGCCTTCTCCTTTAGGTGGAACTACAGTGAATCTGAGGACCACCAACCAAAAACACCTTCTTTTTTTTTCATGTCCCCGGGTTTCGTTTTGCTAAGAAATCACTTTGAAAAACACCACCCAGCATTTCTGGTCCGTGGCCATCTTGAGTAAGGGCAGACGATTCATGTAGCATTTACTTCCTAGAATCCATCCCTTAGCTCAGGCATGCAGGTGTAATGACATATTCGGCAACCCATCACAGTTTGCTACGGAAGTGACGTTCCGTCGCCGCCATCTTGCTACACCCCACACTTGTCCACAGTAAGGATACACTAAGAAGGGAGACATGTTGTTACACCCATCGGAGTTTTTAATTTTAGACGTATTTATAACAGTAAAGTGAGTTTCTATAGTGAAATGCAGGACTTACATCTCTGTCTGACTGCTTAGATGTTGAATTTTAAAAGCAGCGAACTTCTGTCAGATTAGCAAACCTGTGAGATGATCCGGGTTGCCGCTGCTTTTAAAATTTAAGATCTAAGCAGTCAGACGGAGTTGTAAGTCCCGTATTTCACTATATAAACTGACTTTACTGTTATAGATACGTGCAAAATGCAAAACTCCGGTGGGTGTAACAAGATGTCCGCTTTACCTTTTCTTAGTGTATCCTTACCGTGGACGAGTGCGGGGTGTAGCAAGATGGTGACTACAGAACGTCACTTCCGTAGCAAACTTTGATGGGTCACCGAACATGTCTTTACACAGGCAGGGGGGTGTGCTTAGCTGAGAAAATCCCTCCTCCCCTCCTGGGATGTATGACATCATTTTCCTAGAAACACCTCCCACACTGCACATAAACACTGGCTAGGCCATTAACCCTTTGATCGCCCCTGATGTTAAAGTGATTGTAAAGTCTGTCTGTTTTTTTATTTTTTTATAGTAAATAACAAACATGTTATACTTTATACCTACCTGCCCTGTGAAATGGTTTTGCACAAAGCAGCCCCGATCCTCCTCTTCTCGGGTCCCCCCGCCAGCGCTCCTGGCCCCTCCCTCCTGTTGATTGCCCCCCCTACAGCAAGCAGCTTGCTATGGGGGCACCCGAGGCGAGCCACAGCTCCGCGTGTCCATCCAGACATGGAGCCACGGCCTGGCCCCGTCCCCTCTCTCCTCCTTGGCTCACTAAATTTGATTGACAGCAGCAGAAGCTGATGGCACCACGCTGCCGTCTCAGCCAATAGGGAGGGAGAGTCCGGTGCAGCCGAGATACTCTTGCAACATCGCTGGATAGAGATGGGGCTCTGGTAATTAATAGGGGGGCTGCTGCACACAAAAGTCCTTTTATCTTAAAGTGATTGTAAAGTCTCTTTTTATTTCCCTATAAAAATAACAAACATGTTATACTTACCTGCTCTGTTGTGGTGGATGTGCACAGAGCAGCCCCGGTCCTCCACTTCTCGGGTCCCTCTTCTGTGCTCCTGGCCCCTCCCCCCTGTTCTTTACCCCCACAGCAAGCAGCTTGCTATGGGGGCACCTGAGCCGAGTCACAGCTCCCTGTGTTCATTCAGACACATAGCCCCGACCCAGCCCCGCCCCCTCTTTCCCCTGATTGCCTAGCTGACTTTGATTGACAGCAGTGGCAGCCAACAGCCTCCGCTTCTGTGTCTCAGCCAATCAGGAGGAAGAATCTCAGATGGATGAGATACTCGTGGACATCGCTGGACAGAGAGGGACCAGAGGGTAAGTATTCGCACACAGGAGTTTTTTTTTTTTATCTTAATGTATATAATGCATCTTTTGCCTTTACAACCACTTTAACCCCTTACCAGCCAGTGTCGTTAGTACAGTGACAGTGCATATTTTTATTATAGCACTGATCACTGTATTAGTGTCACTGGTCCCTAAAAATTGTCAGTTAGTGTCAGAATGTCCACCGCAATATCGCAGTCCTGCTGTAAGTCGCTGATCACTGCCATTACTAGTAAAAAAAAAAAAAATGAAATCATCCCATAGGTAAGTATAAACATGAGGTATGAATGGTGCTGCCAAATACTAGTGTTTGGTTTATTATAAAGTGAATAACATTAAATAAAAATACATTTATGTGCACTGCCCCTTTAAATTGTGTGCTAAATTAATATATGTGTTCCTGCTAGGAAACTGATTGTGCCGCCTAATTATAACATATTTCTAGAAATAAAAAGCATGCTGTTAGTAAGAATGATATTAAAGTGCTATCATGCCCTGTCAACAAAAGACTTGTGTGCAAAATTACAATTTATAGTGTACGTCCAGAAATATGTTTAACCACTTGCCGACCAGCGCACGACGATGTACGTCGACAGAATGGCACGGGCAGGCAAATGGGCGTACATGTACGTCCCTTTAAATTTGCCGCCCTGCCATCGGGAGCACGCCGCCGCCGGCGCGCTCCCGCGCTGGTCGGGACCTCCGTGAGTCCGGTCGCGGGACCCGCGGACTCGATCGCTGCGGGCATCCCCGCGATCGTCTCACGGAGCGGCCGAATGAAGAAATGCCGTTGTAAACAACATTTCTCCATTCTGCCTAGCAACTAGTGACGCTGATCTCTGCTCCATGTGATTGGAGCAGAGATCAGTGTTCACTAAATGAAAGCCCAACCCCCCCCCACAGTTAGTAACACACCCCTAGGAACACTTAACCCCTACACTGCCACCCACTGGTTAACCCCTTCACTGCCAGTGTCATTTACACAGGAATCACTGCATTTATATAGCACTGATTACTGTATAAATGACAATGGTCCCAAAAATGTGTCAAAAATGTCCAATGGGTCCCCCACAATGTCGCAGTCACAATAAAAATCGCCGATCGCCGCCATTACTAGTAAAAAAAAAATAATAAAAAATTATTAATAAAAATGCTATAAAACTATCCCTATTTTGTAAACGCTATAACTTTTGCGCAAACCAATCAATAATCGCTTATTGCGATTTTTTTTTACCAAAAATATGTAGAAGAATACGTATCGGCCTAAACTGAGGGAAAAAAATGTTTTTTTCATATATTTTTGGGGGATATTTATTAGAACAAAAAGTAAAAAATAATGCGTTTTTTTTCAAAATTGTCGCTCTATTTTTGTTTATAGCGCAAAAAATAAAAACCGCAGGGGTGATCAAATACCACCAAAAGAAAGCTCTATTTGTGAGAAAAATAGGACGTCAATTTTGTTTGGGAGCCACGTCACATGACCGCGCAATTGTCAGTTAAAGCGACGCAGTGCCAAATCGAAAAAAGTGGTCTGGTCTTTGACCAGCAAAATGGTCCGGTCTGAAAGTGGTTAAAAGTGAAGAAATGGTGAGTCCATATAAACTCTTCCAATTCCAAATGAATGGTTTGGACGAACCAATGCAATGAATGGGCAGTGCTTCCGAAGGGGTTAAAAGCTCTCCGCTAGTGGCTGAAATGCGCCGCTTAAACAGCACTTAAGCGCCACTAAAACAAGCGGCGCTTTAGCGCTAACGTTTGGGTCGGCAAAAGTGTAAAATGAGTCTTAGGGCCGGTTCACACTATTGCGATTCGAGAACCCCCGCCGAATCAACTGCGGGTTCCCGCATCGCACCCGACACGCACGGCAGTTCACACTGCCATATGCGAACTGCTGGGGAGTGTCATCATATGTTAACGACACACCCCATTTCAGCTCGCATATCGCACTGCCAACTGACAGTTCAGACAGGAATCGGATTGCATATGTGTGAATGCACATGCGATCCGATTCTGGTCCGAACAGAAAAAAGGGTCCTGTGCGTGTTTGCACCGAATGCGGTGCGATATAAGCCATACTATCTGTCAGACATTGCATGTAATGTGAACAGCAGTGAGCTGCGCATTACATGCGATGTCTGCCATCGCAATAGTGTGAACCGGCCCTTATAGAGTCTACACGTTATGGTGCCAATCACTAAAAATTGATCACACCTGACATACTGAAGGCCTATCTAATTTCTTGAGACACTAACAAGCCAGGAAAGTACAAATAAATGATCCCATTTATGGAAGGTAGACATTCAAAAGTATTTAGTAAGAGGCATGGTGAGTTTTTTGACGTTGTAATTTTTTTCCCACAATTCTTTGCAAAATTAAGATATTTTTTTTTTCTTTTTTCCCCAAAATTGTCATATTAACAGGTTATTTCTCTCACACAGCATATACATACTTGCAACTACACCCCAAAACCCATTCTGCTACTCCTCCTGCCACATGTGTGAGACTTTTCTACTGCCTGGCCACATACAGAGGCCCAACATACAGGGAGCACCTTCAGGTGTTCTAAGGGCATACATTTTAAATCTAAGTTGACTACCTATTACACTTTTGTGAGGCACTGTAGTGGCACTGATGGGCACTGTAGTGACATGGATGTGGCACCAATGAGAACTGATGTGGAACGGATGAGCACTGATGTGGCATGGATGAGCACTAATGTGGCATGGATGAGAACTGATGTGGCACGGATGAGTACTTGATGTGTAATTGATGTGGCACTGATGAGCAGTGATGTGGCCCGGATGAGCACTGATGTGGCATGGATGAGCACTGATGTGGCACGGGTGAGCACTGATGTGGCACGGGTGAGCACTGATGTGGCACGGGTGAGCACTGATGTGGCACGGGTGAGTACTGATGTGGCACGGGTGAGTACTGATGTGGCATGGATGTGGCACGGATGAGCACTGATGTGAACCATGAAACAGACGGAGACAGAAAATGCAGTAAATCACACCTTTCAATAAAATGGTACAAATAGTAAACATAGTCAAAACATAGCCAGGGTTTGGCAGCCAAATCAGGTAGTCAGAACAAGCCAGGAAATCAGGAAGCCAGAGATCAGCATAATCAGAGGCAGCAGACAAGATCAGGAACCAGAAGGGACGTCAGCCAGGCAAGTCTTCAACAGGAACACAGCAGAGAGTCTCCAGATATGCTGACCAAGGCAAAGACATTGAGAAAATGAACCAGGCAGTTTAAATAGCCAGAAGGGGCTGGCTGTGGGCTTGACTGACGAAGAGGAGATGATCAACAGGTGAGCCAACAATGGCTCAAAGGGGATATGGTCCAGAAATATTTAGACAGAATAAAGGTGGATAAAGCACGTGGACCTGATGGCATCCACCCACGGATCCTAAAAGAATTGAGCTCTGTAATTTCAAAGCCATTGTATCTCATTTTTAGGGACTCATTAATGACAGGAATAGTACCACATGATTGGCGCAGGGCCAATGTGGTGCCTATATTTAAAAAGGGAACAAAGTCTTTACCAAGTAACTATAGACCTGTTAGTTTAACTTCTATAGTTGGGAAGATACTGGAGAGTTTAATAAAAGACCACATAGACGAGTTCTTGCTGGAAAAAAAAAATATTTTAAGCAACAGACAGCATGGATTCATGAAAGACAGAAGTTGTCAGACAAACCTGATTTTTTTTTATGAGGAGGTAAGTAAAGCCTTGGACAGAGGGGTGGCGGTGGACATTGTATACTTGGACAGAGGGGTGGCAGTGGACGTGGTATATTTGGACAGAGGGGTGGCGGTGGACGTTGTATACTTGGACAGAGGGGTGGTGGTGGACGTTGTATACTTGGACAGAGGGGTGGCGGTGGACATTGTATACTTGGACAGAGGGGTGGGGGTGAACATTGTATACTTGGGCAGAGGGGTGGCAGTGGACGTGGTATATTTGGACAGAGGGGTGGCAGTGGACGTTGTATACTTGGACAGAGGGGTGGTGGTGGACGTTGTATACTTGGACAGAGGGGTGGCGGTGGACGTTGTATACTTGGACAGAGGGGTGGCGGTGGACGTTGTATACTTGGACAGAGGGGTGGTGGCGGACGTTGTATACTTGGACAGAGGGGTGGCGGTGGACGTGGTATACTTGGACAGAGGGGTGGCGGTGGACGTTGTATACTTGGAAAGAGGGGTGGCGGTGGACATTGTATACTTGGACAGAGGGGTGGCGGTGGACATTGTATACTTGGACAGAAGGGTGGCGGTGGACGTTGTATACTTGGACAGAGGGGTGGCGGTGGACGTGGCATACTTGGACAGAGGGGTGGCGGTGGACGTGGTATACTTGGACAGAGGGGTGGCGGTGGACGTGGTATACTTGGACAGAGGGGTGGCGGTGGACGTGGTATACTTGGACAGAGGGGTGGCGGTGGACGTGGCATACTTGGACAGAGGGGTGGTGGTGGACGTGGTATACTTGGACAGAGGGGTGGCGGTGGACGTGGTATACTAGGACAGAGGGGTGGCGGTGGGCGTGGTATACTTGGACAGAGGGGTGGCGGTGGACGTGGTATACTTGGATTTTGCAAAATCGTTCGATACAGTTCCGCACAAACGGCTCATGTGTAAGGTAAAGTCTACTCTACAGGTTTGGAAATATTAGTTTAAAAATGGATAGAAAACTAGCTAAAAGACAGAATTCAGAGAGTAGTGGTTAATGATTCTTACTCTGAATGGTCTAAGGTTATCAGTGGTGTACCCCAAGGTTCAGTGCTGGGACCCTTACTTTTTACTATCTTTATAAATGATATTGGGTCTGGGATCAAAAGTAACATTTCTGTCTTTGCAGATGACACCAAGCTATGCAGTGGAATAACGTCCTTACAGGATGTCTCCAATTTACAAACCGACCTCAATGCTCTGTCTAATTGGGTGACTATGTGGCAGATGAGGTTTAATGTTGAGAAATGTAAAGTTCTGCACTTGGGGGCTAAGAATATGCATCATACATGCTAGGGGGAGTACAACTGGGGGATCCATAGTGGAGAAGGATCTGGGGGGGATCCATAGTGGAGAAGGATCTGGGAGTTTTGTTAGATCATAAGCTCAATAATAGCATGCAATGCCAAGCTGCAATTTCCAAAGCGAGCAAAGTCCTTTCTTGTATTAGGAGAGGTATGGACTCCAGAGAGAGAGATATCATTTTGCCCCCCTGTACAAAACATTAGTAAGACGAGACCTCATCTGGAATATGCCGTCCAGTTTTGGGCTTCAGTTCTCAAAAAGGATATCGGGGAACTGGAGAAAGTGCAGAGAAGGGCAACCAAACTGATAAGAGGCATGGAGGAGCTCAGCTATGAGGGAAGATTAGAGGAACTGAATGTATTCCCTCTTGATAAGAGGAGAATAAGGGGGGATATGATCAACATGTACAAATATATAAGGGGTCCATATAGTGAACTTGATGTTGAGTTATTCACTTTACAGTCAACACAGAGGACAAGGGGGCACTCTTTACGTCTAGAGGAAAATAAATTTCTTCTCTAAATACGGAAAGGTTTCTTCACAGTAAGAGCTGTGAAAATGTGGAATAGACTCCCTGCAGAGGTGGTTTTGGCCAGCTCAGTGCTTTAAGAAGGGCCTGGATACTTTCCCAAATGTACATAATATAACTGGGTACTAACATTTATAGGTAAAGTTGATCCGGGGAAAATCCGATTGACTCTCGGGGGATCAGGAAGGAATTTTTTCCCCTGCTGTAGCAAATTGGATCATGCTCTGCTGGGGTTTTTGACCTTCCTCTGGATCAACTATGGGCATAGAATTGTGTATATGGGATTGTATGATATTATTTTTTATTTATTTTTATAGTTGAACTAGATGGAGTTGTGAATTTTTTCAACCTGACTAACTATGTAACAGGGGATTTTACCCCGATCACCAATATAAAGAGGGATTTCTACACTTACAACTAATGTAAGGGGGCACCCTACACTGATCCCCGATGTAACTGGCACATTTACACTGACCTCAACACAACAGGAGTATTTACATCAGCCACCAATGTAATTGAGACATTTACACTGACCATCAATGTAAAAGGTATATTTACAGTAACCCCCCCCATCTCTCTGCATTTGTATCTCCCTCTCAGTACAACACTGCCCCTCAAATTCATCCCATACTAACCTCTGTCCCCCAAACACCACCTCTGCTCACCTCTGCACCTCAAACACCTCCTCTGCTCACCTCAAACTCCTCCTCTGCTCACCTCAAACACCTCCTCTGCTCACCTCAAACACCTCCTCTGCTCACCTCAAACTCCTCCTCTGCTCACCTCAAACACCTCCTCTGCTCACCTCAAACTCCTCCTCTGCTCACCTCAAACTCCTCCTCTGCTCACCTCAAACACCTCCTCTGCTCACCTCTGCACCCCAAACACCTCCTCTGCTCACCTCTGCACCTCAAACACCTCCTCTGCTCACCTCAAACTCCTCCTCTGCTCACCTCAAACACCTCCTCTGCTCACCTCAAACACCTCCTCTGCTCACCTCAAACTCCTCCTCTGCTTGCCTCAAACACCTCCTCTGCTCACCTCAAACTCCTCCTCTGCTCACCTCAAACACCTCCTCTGCTCACCTCAAACTCCTCCTCTGCTCACCTCAAACACCTCCTCTGCTCACCTCAAACACCTCCTCTGCTCACCTCAAACTCCTCCTCTGCGCACCTCAAACACCTCCTCTGCTCACCTCAAACTCCTCCTCTGCTCACCTCAAACTCCTCCTCTGCTCGCCTCAAACACCTCCTCTGCTCACCTCAAACTCCTCCTCTGCTCACCTCAAACACCTCCTCTGCTCACCTCAAACTCCTCCTCTGCTCACCTCAAACTCCTCCTCTGCTCACCTCTGCACCCCAAACACCTCCTCTGCTCACCTCTGCACCTCAAACACCTCCTCTTTGAATACCTCTACATGCCCCCTATGCTAACCTTTGCATACAAACCCCACTACCCTGCTTATCTTTGTAACAATGGTGATGCCTTCACTGTATACCCCTGCACCCTACCGGTTCTCCTTTGCTTCCTAAGCAATAACCCCTTCATTCTACTCACCCCT
Source organism: Lithobates pipiens (assembly GCF_037356315.1). Taxonomy (NCBI): domain Eukaryota; kingdom Metazoa; phylum Chordata; class Amphibia; order Anura; family Ranidae; genus Lithobates; species Lithobates pipiens. The sequence goes on along the minus strand of NW_027507764.1, from coordinate 583,219,343 downwards.
GCTGCAGGTATGAACCCACTCTGCAAGTGCAGTATCTGGTGGCAGGCTCAATGGGCGTAGAAGTGTCTGTTTACATCCTATAGGTTGGCGGCATGTAGAGAAGGGGGGCGTAATTTGCATATGAATTGTGGGGGCTTGCCAGTCTAATTTACATATGCATGAGTGTGTGATTTGCATATAAATAGCGGGTGATTTAAATGTGAATGCCGACCCTGGGGGTTAAAAACAGAACAATACCTTGTGTTTCTCTCCCTCTAGCAGCTGAATCTGGTGGGAGGGGGAGAAACAGGCTTTCAGCTGCTGCAGAGAGCGGCACAGGGCATGGTTCTGCTGCTGCATTGATCCCCTTTCCTGTGTGGGCCCCTCTTTGTGTTAGGTCCCCTAAAGGAGGACTGGTGGCCCCCCCTATCAGCGGCCATGCTGATGTGGCATGGATGAGCACTGATGTGGCATGGATTTGGTACGGATGAGCACTGATGTGGCATGGATTTGGTATGGATGAGCACTGATGTGGCACGGATGAGCACTGATGTGGCATGGATGAGAACTGATGTGGCATAGATGTGGCACGGATGAGCACTCATATGGCATGGATGAGCACTGATTATGGCATGGATGTGGCACAAATGAGCACTGATGTGGCATGGATGTGGCACGGATGAGTACTGGTTATGGCATGGATGTGGCACGGATGATCACTGATGTGGCGTGGATGTGGCACAGCTAAGCTCTAATGTGGCACGGATGATCACAAATGTGGCATGGATGAGCCATGAATGGGATGGATGAGCCATGAATGGGGATGGATGAGGATGGATGGAGCATGAATGGGCACAGATCAGTGCTGTGGGCACTTCAGATCCAGCCCACAGCGCTGCTGCACCCGGGCTCCCTCCTCCACTCACACGCTGTACCGATCTGTGTGAGGAGAGGGCAGGAGTTGCACCGGATATGCTCTGCTTTGTTGACAATTAACCGCTTCATCATTGGACTGAGCGAACGCGTGGTAAAGGGCTGCCGTCATTGGCCCTTTACCCAGATCCGTGACGCCCCGGGTTCAGAGGACCCTGACGGTCACGGACATTCCCGGGGGCACGATTCTGGGAGGACGTCATTGAACCCCCTCCTAGTTTTCCGACCACGACGCTGTATTGGTCATTTGGCTACGGCCTGCTCGGCAAGTGGTTAATCTTACAAAGTCTGTAATTAACAGTGGATTCCATGAGTCTGTAGTTTGCTATAGATACAGGCCGGAAGAAAAGTTCAGCCCCACCCTGTACAGAAAAAATGTGAAATTCCTTTGTTTCTCAGCGTGAAATGATTTCAGTTTCGTTTCTCTCTTCTGCTGACAGCGATGGCGTCTTCTGACCTGATACAGGAGCTGGACTGTGCCATCTGCCTGGACATGTATACGGATCCTGTAAACCTGAGATGCGGACACAACTTTTGCCGGGTCTGTATTGATCGTGTGTTGGATACACAGGTGAGGTCTGGAGGATATTCCTGTCCTCAGTGCAGAAAAAAGTTTCAGGCTCGTCCTGCTCTGCAGAAGAACATAACCCTACGTAACATTGTAGAAGCTTTCCGGTCCACTCAGCCAGAAGAGGGGAAGACTGGAATCTTCTGTTCTTACTGCATTCACTTTTCTGCCCTTGCCGTTAAATCCTGTCTGCTGTGCGAAGCTTCTTTATGCAAGAGACACCTGGAAGTCCACAGCAATGCCCCAGAACACATCTTAACTGAACCCACCACTTCCATGGATAATAGAAAATGCTCCATCCATAAGAAGATCCTGGAGTATTACTGCACTATGGAGGCTACCTGTATCTGTGTGTCCTGCAGCTTGGCCGGAGAACATCGGGGACACAAGGTGGAGACTCTGGATGAGGCCTCCGAGAAGAAGAAACAGGAACTGAGAAATGGTCTTCAGAGACTAATCACAGAGAGAGAGGAGATTCAGGAAAGAGTCCAGAGTCTGCAGGAACATAGGAGAAACATACAACAGAAGGCAGTTGGTGAAAAGGAGAAAGTCAATGCCCTGCTCAGAGACCTCAGGAGACAACTGGAAGATCTGGAGAAGAGAGCCCTGAGGGATATTACCATGCAAGAAGAACAACTCTTGGTCCCGTTGTCTGATCTGATGCAGCAACTGGAGATAAAGAAGGACCATCTGTCCAGGAAGATACGTCACAGTGTGGAGGTCTGTAACATGACTGACCCACTGACTGTCCTCCAGGAATCAGACACAGGGGACTTGTGTGATACTGAGGAGGTATCTACTGAGGATAGAGAGAGACATGATAGACTCCTCCATGATGGAGGGGATCTGGATGTGGCTGGGATCTCACACACATTACACACAGGGTTATCTGATATGATGAAAGCGGTAAATAAATGTTTCAATATACAGGAAGTTGCAGACATATTACTAGATGTGAACACGGCTCATAAGTATTTACAGATATCAGATGACATGAAAACCGTATCCTGGTCAAATCTGAGGCAGAATCGTCCAGAAACCCCGGAGAGGTTTGAGAATTGTGCTCAGGTATTGGGTAGTCAGAGGTTTTCCTCGGGGCGACATTACTGGGAAGTGGATGTCAGCCAATCAGAGCGCTGGATAGTCGGAATGTGTTACCCCAGTATAGAAAGGACGGGATGGTTTCACTCATGGATTGGGTATAATAACAAATCCTGGGGTTTGTACAGACGTGATAGTCAGTGCTCAGTGATACACGACAGTACGGTGATCCTGTCCCCTGGCAATCCCTCCAGTAACAGAGTCAGGATCTATGTGGATTATGAGGCCGGGCGGCTGTCCTTTTATGATCTGTGTGACCCGATCAGACACCTCCACACCTTCACCACCACCTTCACTGAGCCCCTCCATGCCGGGTTATGGGTGGGAAAAGGTCCTGTAAAGGTGTCTGGAGGGAATTATAGAATGTGAGAAATGGTTGGTTGGGCGTTTTAGTATCCTTGGAGAAAAGTAAAGCAGTGTAAAAATAGCAGCAGAGGCGTTCTATGAGACTACGAGACCCCCTCTCCCGCTAAGCGTTACCGCTACTCCAATATAAAACCAACCCCATGGGGAAGTTTGAATTGTGTTCTTTTTTGGAGAGGAAATCTGAATTTGATCTTTATAAAACTTTGCTTCTAATGTATGTTTATTCTGTTCTGGGAAGTGGTTGCCACCATCCCTATTACTGTATTGAAATTGAGAAAAAAGACCCTCTTATGGGATTTTGAAGGCAACCAACAAAGAAAATTGTATAACCATTTATATATAAAGACACCTTTTATTACAAAACTCTAAAAAGACATGGGGGGGGGGTTATTTACAAAATCCACTTTGCACTGCAAGCGCACTTGGAAGTAAAGTCGCTGTAGATCCGAGGGGGACATGCAAAGAAATTAAAAACAGCCTTTTAGCTTGCACACAATTCAGTTAAGAATGAACACAGGGGCGCTAAGTACAGATAATTCACTGTGTTTACTCAGAAAAGGAAGGGAATGATAAATTAAATATTTAGTGGCCCCCCCCTCCCTCGCACTCCATCCTGAAACATCCCCTGCAGCAGCCGGTGGGAGAAGAGGGGAGCCAACAGCACTGTAGGGGGGAGACAGGGGGTGGCAGAAATCTGGCACCGCACTGGGTGATTAGGGTGTGCCCAGAAATACCTGCCATACCCTGTGCGCACTATGATTGTATAACATGGTGGATGGTTTCTTCATACCAATATATTGTGTGTATTTATATATATATATACACACACACACACACACACACACACACACACACACACACACACACACACACACACCAGACTTGGTGTTGAGTGGTTGGGGGTGTTTTGTAGCTCAGCTTTACATGTTACATATGAGAACGCTTCTTCAGCAGCTTAGGCATGTATTATCATTTCAATCATAGTGGAAATTCACTGATTAAAAATTATATAAAGAGAAACAGGTGTCCAGGATGTAATAGAAACTGCAAGGATGTATTGCCAAATGTTAAGATAATCTAATGGCAAGGATTACACAGGATTCCCTGCTCAGTGACTGTTGTACAATATGACAAACACAGGGTAAAGATGGGTGAATCTAGCATAGATGCTGCATGAAGGCATAATCTGATCGGGGGGGGGACCTCCTTCTCAAGTGTATAAAAGCCTGCATTCTTGTTCAAATAAAGAGTTCCAGCTTTGCAGCCAAATGAGTCCTGCCTAGTTCTTGGTTGTAAAATGCGGCTATAATATCTAATATCTATAGTCAGATGGGAGGAAGCGGTATATGACGGAAGAACGCAAGAAGAGTGTGGGACGTTCTGTTACAGCACCTTTTTGGATTGAACACCTATCAAGCTTCATATGATTCTTGCATTGGGATAAGCTTCTTTTTTTTTTTTTTTTACTTGCACTTGCATTTGGGATTATACTATACACTTCTCATCAGGGCTGGACTGGGACAGAAATTTGGCCCTGGACTTCATCCAGACCGGCCCACTTACATTTTGAGTGTCCCATCACCATCCCCCTTACATCAGAGTGTCCCATCACCAGCCCCCTTACATCAGAGTGTCCCATCACCAGCCCCCTTACATCAGAGTGTCCCATCACCAGCCCCCTTACATCAGAGTGTCCCATCACCAGCCCCCTTACATCAAAGTGTCCCATCACCAGCCCCCTTACAACAGAGTGTCCCATCACCAGCCCCCTTACAACAGAGTGTCCCATCACCAGCCCCCTTACAACAGAGTGTCCCATTACCAGTCCCCTTACATCAGAGTGTCCCATCACCAGCCCCCTTACATCAGAGTGTCCCATCAACACCCCCTTACATCAGAGTGTCCCATCAGCACCCCCTTACATCAGAGTGTCCCATCACCAGCCCCTTACATCAGAGTGTCCCATCACCAGCCCCCTTACATCAGAGTGTCCCATCACCAGCCCCCTTACATCAGAGTGTCCCATCACCAGCCCCCTTACAACAGAGTGTCCCATCACCAGCCCCCTTACAACAGAGTGTCCCATCACCAGCCCCCTTACATCAGAGTGTCCCATCACCAGCCCCCTTACATCAGAGTGTCCCATCACCAGCCCCCTTACAACAGAGTGTCCCATCACCAGCCCCCTTACAACAGAGTGTCCCATCAACACCCCCTTACATCAGAGTGTCCCATCACCAGCCCCCTTACATCAGAGTGTCCCATCAACACCCCCTTACATCAGAGTGTCCCATCACCAGCCCCCTTACATCAGAGTGTCCCATCACCAGCCCCCTTACATCAGAGTGGCCCACTGAGCAATCGGCCCACCGGGAAACTCCCGGTAGTCCCTATGGCCAGTACATGCCTGCTTCTCATCATGTTGGAGATTGCATATTAATTATGAACTTTTCCTATTTTTTCACTTTATGAATTTGGGACTTTATTTATTTAATTTTAGTTTTTTGTGCACATTAAGTTTTGTGGATTTTTTTATTATTATTTTTTGATTTAACACCACACTATTTGATCGGAATATCGACATACTTGTTCTGGCCACTGGGTCATGATGGCCGTTGATGTGAGGCTCCTGGCTCCTAGAATAAGTAGGGTTAAGGTTACTGGCCAATGCATTACTAAGAACACATGCCACAAACTCAAGTGTCCCCGAAACTTAAAGTTTATGTAATTCCTAGCAATACTCATCTTTTTAAACGGCACTTCCTGTTGCAAGCTGACAACACTACAGGAGGTCCCAGAGTTCCGAACCTACAACTTGAGAACGACTCTTACTTATGAACGGTGGCGGGCACATTGGAAAACAGCAGAAAACATTGGAAAACGACGTTTGCGCGTGAGCGGCTACTTGACAGAACATCGGAAAACATTGCCTCTGCTGTTCTGCGCATGCGCTTCCGAGTTACGAACAAATCTGACTTAAGAACAAACCGGCAGTCCCTAACCCGTTCGCAACTCGGGGACTGCCTGTAAATCACTGCCTCACAATGAGCACCGGTGTTGTCAGCCTACCATGTGCACTCCTTCAGTCGGAAATTGGGCTGCTTGTCAGGTCTATCAGATAGGCAACTCATCCCCTAACTGAAGGGGCTCTTATCACTTAGCCCCCGTCTTTCCTCAATGCTTCACCTTAAACCCCTTAAACCTTAGAACTTTTTGAGAATGTTTTTTACCGTTGCCTGTACTTTCCTCTTCCAGTGAGGACTACACCCTCTATTCCTTTTATTGATGTCCAAGTAACCGGAAGTAAGGGAGAATCTCCCCGGGGGCGGAGTTATAGACGGAAATTAACACGTAACATAAGATGAAACTTTCCCACCCCAAAAAAAATGACCTGGAGTTATGCTTACCACTCTCTACCCTTATTCAACCTACTTCTCAACACTTAACCCTTAAAGTAGTGAACCCCAACACTAACCTTATACCCTTTAGCCACCCCCCCCAATACTTACCTGAGCCTTCTCTCGATCCAGCTATGTGCATGGGAACCTCGGCTGCCCCTGGTCTCTCTCTCTCTCTCTCTCTCTCTCTCTCCTCAGCAGCTGAGACACAGCAGCGAGAGCCGTTGGCTCCCACCATGTCAATCACAGCCAGTGAGCCGATCAGGCAAGAGCGGGGAGCAGGGCCGAACCGTGGCTCTATGGGGGTTATTTACAAGAGGCAAATCCACTTTGCACTGTAAGTGCACTTGGAAGTGCAGTCGCTCTAAATCTAAGGGGTAGATATGAAATGAGTGGAAGCTCTGCTGATTTTATCATCCAATCATGTGCAAGCTAAAATGCTGTTTTTTTTATTTTCCTTGCATGTCCCCCTCGGATCTACAGCGACTTTACTTCCAATTCCACTTGCAGTACAATGTGGATTTTCCTTTAGTAAATAACCCCCTATGTATCTTATATGGCACTAGTGCCCCCATAGCAAGCGGCTTGCTATGGGGGCACTGGTCAAGGGGGAGGAGCCAGAAGCACCAGACACCTGAGAAAAGGAGGATCATAGCTGCTCTAGTCTGTGCAAAACTATTACACTGAGCATGTTTTAGAAAAAAAAATAAAAATAACTAAGGCCTCATACACATGGACGTTTTTACAGCGGCTTTTTTGAGCTTTTTTTTGCTGAAAGCGGTTGTATGGTCTTTTTTTTTCACTTTTACTTACAGATAAGCCTATAATAAGGCTTACCTGTAGGTTAAAAAAATATATTTCCCTGGCAATGAGCCGCTGAGTGCAGCAGCGCATGCGCACAGGGGTTTCTCGGCTGGAAGCCCGACAGACGCCAGACCTGGCCGGAAAGAAATCTCCCGCGTGCATGCGCGAGGGTGACGATATTGCCTCTCCGGCCACTCACAGCGCCAGAGCCACGATACCCGGAAGACACGCTGAGGGAACATGTCAGCTCTCATCGGCGTGTATCGGGCGAGATGTCGGGGCCTCGTTCTATGGTAAGTATTTCATAATGAGCTAGTATGTGGTGCATACTAGCTCATTATGCCTTTTCCCTTGCAGGTATGGAAAAAAAAAAAAAAAATTTTCAGCGGGTTTACTACCGCTTTAAGAAGGCAACTCCATGTTATTCAATGGGCTCATACACACCATGGCATTTTTGAGCTGTAACAGGCATGGTCGTTTTTAAGCTCCAAAAAAAAAACAAGGACCAGCGTCTTCAGAGGCTCCAGCGCTAGAGCTGTTTTTACGCTGACGCGGAAAAAAAAACACGCATTAACGCAATACCGCCGTTTTTTTGCGTCGACGTTTTTAAGCTGTAAAAAATGTTTATGTGGGTAATTTGAGAGTGGAAAATATCAGAGGGATGTTTTTTTTTTTTAAAAAAAGCACCTTAGCGTTAATGCTTAAAAATGACGTTACACGTGAATTGACGTCAAATCAAAACGCTAATAAAATCGCGTTTTTAACGCTGCTTTTTTTCCCAGGTGTTTTTTAAAACGTCCATGTGTATGAAACCTTAATATCAAATCAGGCAGGCCCATTCTCTACATAATTGGCGGCGGATTTATAGGATCTTTTACAATCAGATTGTATAGTGAATAGTCAGTCTAAAAGGCCCACTTATACATTCGATTTACACGCGTCTAAAAGTCATAGGAGAGAGGCTGCGACTCGTCTGAGTCGCTGAATTATTCTGACTTGCTGGCATAACATAACCTTCTAGATATCTGCTAACAGAGAACAATAGACCTCATTTACCTACATAATAAAAGCAAACACAGCTGCACATTGTTTCCGGGGAAAGTACTTTGTATTTGGCATTTTATAGAACTGGCACTTGTGCTCAAAAGTGTGCATACATACCCTTTGGTAATATACAGTATGTACCATTTTTAAACAAAAACATAAGTGTACAGTGCCTTGCGAAAGTATTCGGCCCCCTTGAACTTTTCAACCTTTTGCCACATTTCAGGCTTTAAACATAAAGATATAAAATTTTAATTTTTTGTGAAGAATCACCAACAAGTGGGACACAATTGTGAAGGGGAACGAAATCTATTGGATTTTTTAAACTTTTTTAGCAAATAAAAAACTGAAAAGTGGTGCGTGCAAAATTATTCGGCCCCTTTACTTTCAGTGCAGCAAACTCACTCCAGAAGTTCAGCGAGGATCTCTGAATGATCCAATGTTGTCCTAAATGACTGATGGTGATAAATAGAATCCACCTGTGTGTAATCAAGTCTCTGTATAAATGCACCTGCTCTGTGATAGTCTCAGTGCCCGTTCACACAGGGGCGACGCGACTTGCAGCGCGTCTCACAGACGCGACCTGCACACGACTTCAGCGGCGACTTGCAAAATGACTTCTGTATAGAAGTCAATGCAAGTCGCCTGAAGTCGCCCCGAAAATACTACAGGAACCTTTTTCTAAGTCGGAGCGACTTGAGTCGCTCCTATTAGAACGGTTCCATAGTACAGAACGGAGCGCGACTTGTCAGGCGGCTAAGTCGCCTGACAAGTCGCGGTAGTGTGAACGGGCACTCAGGGTTCTGTTGAAAGCGCAGAGAGCATCATGAAGACCAAGGAACACACCAGGCAGGTCCGTAATACTGTTGTGGAGAAGTTTAAAGCCGGATTTGGATACAAAAAGATTTCCCAAGCTTTAAACATCCCAAGGAGCACTGTGCAAGCGATCATTTTGAAATGAAAAGAGTATCAGACCACTGCAAATCTACCAAGACCTGGCCGTCCCTCTAAACTTTCAGCTCAGACAAGGAGAAGACTGATCAGAGATGCAGCCAAGAGGCCCATGATCACTCTGGATGAACTGCAGAGAACTACAGCTGAGGTGGGAGAGTCTGTCCATAGGACAACAATCAGTCGTACACGGCACAAATCTGCCCTTTATGGAAGAGTGGCAAGAAGAAAGCCATTTCTCAAAGATATCCATAAAAAGTCTTGTCTAAAGTTTGCCACAAGCCACCTGGGAGACACACCAAACATGTGGAAGAAGGTGCTCTGGTCAGATGAAACCAAAATCCAACTTTTTGCCCACAATGCAAAACGATATGTTTGGCGTAAAAGCAACACAGCTCATCACCCTCAACACACCATCCCCACTGTCACACATGGTGGTGGCAGCATCATGGTTTGGGCCTGCTTTTCTTCAGCAGGGACAGGGAAGATGGTTAAAAATGAGGGGAAGATGGATGCAGCCAAATACAGGACCATTCTGGATGAAAACCTGTTGGAGTCTGCAAAAGACCTGAAACTGGGACGGAGATTTATCTTCCAACAAGACAATGATCCCAAACATACAGCAAAATCTACAAAGGAATGGTTCACAAATAAACGTATCCAGGTGTTAGAATGGCCAAGTCAAAGTCCAGACCTGAATCCAATCGAGAATCTGTGGAAAGAGCTGAAAACTGCTGTTCACAAACGCTCTCCATCCAACCTCACTGAGCTCCAGCTGTTTTGCAAGGAAGAATGGGCAAGAATTTCAGTCTCTCGATCTGAAAAACTGATAGAGACATACCCCAAGCGACTTGCAGCTGTAATCGCAGCAAAAGGTGGCTCTACAAAGTATTAACGCAAGGGGGCGGAATAATTTTGCACCACTTTTCATTTTTTTATTAGTTAAAAAAGTTTCAAAAATTCAATAGATTTCGTTCCACTTCACAATTGTGTCCCACTTGTTGGTGATTCTTCACAAAAAATAAACATTTTATATCTTTATGTTTGAAGCCTGAAATGTGGCAAAAGGTTGAAAAGTTCAAGGGGGCCGAATACTTTCGCAAGGCACTGTACATGCAAAATACATTTCTTTTATTTCTTATGGGTTTCCAATTCTGTAACTGGAGGACATAACAGAATGGCCAAATGATAAAACAAAACATGGCGAAAAGTAAACCACTGAAATGTCCCCTGTTCAAAAGTCTGTATCTCTTATGCCGCGTACACACACGATCAAAAATTCCGGCCAGAAAAAGACCGATGAGAGCTTTTCATCGGAAAATGCGACCGTGTGTATGGCTCCATCGGAATTTAGCTGTCCGAATTTCCGCCAGCCAAAAATTGATAGCATGTTCTCAATTTTCCAGACGGAAAAACGTTGTATCGGAAATTCCGATCGTGCGTATGCCATTCCGACACTCCAAAATATCACGCATGCTCAGATTCAACTACGAGACAGAAGCTATTGGCTACTGGCTATTGAACTTCCTTTTTCTAGTCCCGTAATATGCGTCGTACGTCACCGCGTTCTAAACGATCGGAATTTGGTGTGACCGTGTGTAGGCAAGACAGCTTGAGAGGAATTCCGTCGGGAAAACTATCAGAGCTTCTTACGACGAGAATTCCGATCGTGTGTAAGGTCTTAATACTGTGTATTGCCCCCCCTTTACCATCAATGACAGCAGTCAGTGTTTTGTAGTAGTTGTCTATGCAGGTGGTAGAGCTGCCCATTGACAAAATTCCTCCAGGTCAAGCAGAGTCTTTGGTTGTCTTGTATGAACCGCATGTTTGAGATCTTCCCAGAGTGGCTCGCTGATATTAAGGTCAGGAGACTACGATAGACACTCCAGAACCTTCACCTTTGTCTGCTGTAACCACTGGAGGGTCAACTTGGCCTTGTGCCTACAGTCATTGTTGTGCTGGAAAGTCCAAGAGCATCCAATGCGCAGCTTTCGTGCGGATAGAAAAAAAAATTCTGAGAACATACCGAATTAATCTTGCCATCAATTTTTACAAGATTCCTCGTGCCTTTAGAGCTCATACACCCCCAAAACATCAGTGAGCCACCACCATACTTCACAGTGGGGATGGTATTCTTGTCGCTATAAGCCTTGTTGACCCCTCTCCAAACATAGCGCTTATGGTTGTGACCATAAAGCTCTATTTTGGTCCCGCCACTCCAGATTAGAGTGTGCCAGAAGCTGTGAGGCGTGTCAAGGTGTTGTTGGACATATTGTAATCGGTTTTTTTTGTGGCATTGGTGGAGTAAAGGTTTCTTTCTGGCAACTTGACCATGCAGCTAATTTTTGTTCAAGTATTGTGCTCCTTGAAACAACCACACCGTTTTTTTCTAGAAAAAAAAGACAAGGAGAGAGGCGCCTCTAATGCCGCGTACACACGATCGGAATTCTCGTCGGAAAAAGCTCTGATGGTTTTTCCCGACGGAATTCCAACGGAATTTGGCTCAAGCTGTCTTGCCTACACACGGTCACACCAAATTCTGATCACGGTGACGTACAACACGTACTACGCAACTAGAAAAAGGAAGTTCAATAGCCAGTAGCCAATAGCTTCCGTCTCGTAGTTGAATCTGAGCATGCGTGATTTTTGGCGTGTCGGAATTGCATACACACGATCGGAATTACCGATAGAAAGTTTTTCCATCGGGAAAATTGAGAACATGCTATCAATTTTTGGCCGGCGGAAATTCGGACAGCGAAATTGTGATGGAGCGTACACACGGTCGTATTTTCCGATGAAAAGCTCTCATTGGTCTTTTTCTGGCCGGAATTCCGATCGTGTGTACGCGGCATTAGAGTAGACGTTTGTGTCTGTGTTTGTTAGAGGCGCCTCTCTCCTCGTCTTTTTTTCTGCAGTTTTGGAACTCGGTCTCTGTTCCCCTTATGACGGCAGCCCTAATGCTATGTACACACGATTGGACATTCCGACAACAAAACCGTGGATTTTTTTCTGACGGATGTTGGCTCAAACTTGTCTTGCATACACACGGTCACACAAATGTTGTCGGAAATTCTAAACGTCAAGAACGCGGTGACGTACAACGAGCCAAGAAAAATGAAGTTCAATAGCCAGTGTGGCTCTTCTGCTTAATTCCGAGCATGCATGGATTTTTGTGCGTCGGAATTGTGTACAACAAGTCTTGTTAATCGGAAAATTTGAGAACCTGCCCTCAAACAGCTGTTGTCGGAAATTCCAAAAGCAAATGTCCGATAGAGCATACACATGGTCGGAATTTCCATCAACAAGCTCACATTGAACATGTACTAGACATTATTTCGCCATTTATCCCCTTTCTTCCTCACATGGATCAAATGAGACTGTGTATCCAATGATATAATTGTAACTGGGAGATATTTGAGCCATAGCTTTTGCGCCTACACTTGTTTTTTTTTTTTTGCCTTTTTTTCAGAGCAGCCTGTATTCTCTTGAGGTTACCTGTGGATTTTATTTTGTATCCTGAACAATTCCTCTGGCAGTTGTGGCTACAATCTTTCTTGGTCTACCTGACCTTGACTAGGTATCAAGAGATTCACAAATCTTCCATTTCTTCACAAGTGATTGAACAGTACTGACTGGCATATTCAAGGCTTTGGATATCTTTTTAAATCCTTTTCCACCTTTATAATGTTTCATTACCTTGTTGCGCAGGTCTTTTGACATTTATTTTCTGCTCCCTTTGGCTAGTATCTAGCCTTCTCAGAGAGCTAACAAACTCATCAACTATTTATCCACAGACACTAATTGCAATTTTAAAAAGCACAAATGTGGAAAACGAACTTTAAATTGCCATTTTAACCTGTGTGTGTCACCTTGTGTGTCTGTACCAAGGACAAACCATGCGGGGGATGGAAGCTTTTTATCAGGGCCATTTGGGTGATTTCTGTTATCATTAGGATTTAAAAAGGAGCCAAAAAAACTATGTGATAATAAATGGCTTCATGTGATCACTTATCCTTAATCACCTCAATGCCGGGTACTTACACCCCCTTCCTGCCTAGGCCATTTTTTAGCTTTCAGCACTGTCACACTTTGAATGACAATTGCACGGTCATGCTACACACTAACCATGTGAAATTTTTATAATTTTCTTCATACAAATAGAGCTTTTTTTTGGTGGTATTTAATCACTCCTGGGTTCTGGGGGAAAAAAATCATTTTTCTTAGTTTCTGTCTGTAAATTTTGTAAATAAGTAATTTTTCTCCTTCACTGATGGGCACTGATGAGGTAGCACTGATGGGCACTGATGAGGTGGCACTGATGAGGAGGCACGAATATGCCACACTTATGGGCACTGATAGATGGCACCGATATGTGGCACTGGGTACAGATAGGCCATGCTGGTGGGCACAGATAGGCAGCAGTGATGAGCATTGATGGGCAGCACTGATAGCCACTTATTGCGGGCACTTGTGGGCACAGATTGGTGGCAATTGTGGGCACTGGTTGGCATTGATTGCTGGCAGTGGTGGGCACTTAACTGTAATCAGGGCACTGATGATTAGTGCCCTGATTTCATCCCTAGCTGTCCCAGGTGAGTAGATGCCGCTGATCGGCTCTCCTCTCCTCACACTCTGTCAGTGTGAGGCGAGGAGCGCCGATTACCAGCATCTCCGTGTTTACATGTGATCGGCTGTGATTGGACACAGCCGATCACATGGTTAAAGAGCCGCGGCTCTTTACACAGATTGGGGTCACGCCGTGTCCTAGCAACATGGTGCGGCCGCGATCACCGCGTTGCATGCCCCCGGCGGTGCGCGAGAGCGGTCGTTCTGGGAGGCCATCTTATGACGTCCACCCAGAACGAGAGCCGCAGCACCCAGCCATCATTTGACGGCCGGTGGGTGGGAAGTGGTTAAATAAAAGACAGTTTTTTTGGCATTATCAGTCATATTTTCAATATTAGTGCCGACATTCCACGATTTTTGCCGGGGGATGCCAACTTTGAGCACAACTGTATGTGCAAAAAACTGGAGAACTTTAAATATACCTTCAATACCCTGTTTCCCTGATAATAAGACCTAGCGTGATTGTCGTTGATGGCTACAATATAAGCCCTACCCCTCAAATAAGCCCTACTCTGTTTCCCCGAAAAACAAGCCCTACCCTGAAAATAAGACCTACATGGACTTTAAATAAGGCTTATTTGGGGGGTAGAGCTTATATTGTAGCCATCACGACAATCACGCTAGGTCTTATTTTCGGAGAAACAGGGTAGTAAACTTACACACAGATAGGTCAAAAGATCTATATATAATGTTTACTTGGCTCAAAATCATAAACTTTTAAACTCCACATGCTGGTCCCCATCCATAACAGGCAATTACTTGGCAGCTATTTGGCATTACTGGTCATGGAATGTTTGACGTCTTGGGGCTATATAAGAAGCAAACCAAAAGGTGCATGAGCGAGTGTAGGGAGTAGCTTCCAGGGGTCAGTACATTTATCAACTAGGAGAGGATACTGCAAGTATCTTACAGGATTTCTGAACTTTATCCTCTTTTCAGTTTTTTTATACAATTTATGACATATTATACTGTAGGTCAATAGAACTTGGTCATGGTCAATATATCTATAAAAATTCATTAATAAAATAAAAACTCTGATGCCGCATACACACGATCGGAATTTCGGCCAGCAAAAGACCGACGAGAGCTTTTAATCGGAAAATGCGACCGTGTGTACGCTCCATTGGAGTTTAGCTGGCCGAATTCTCGCCAGCAAAAATTTGATAGCACGTCCTCAATTTTCCCGATGGAAAAACTTTCTATCGGAAATTCCGATCGTTTGTATGCAATTCCGACGTGCAACAACTCTCGCATGCTCACATTCAACTACGAGATGGAAGATATTGGCTACTGGGTATTGAACTTCCTTTTTCTAGTCCCGTCATACGTGTTGTATGTCATCGCATTCTTGGCGGTCGGAATTTGGTGTGACCGTGTGCAGGCAAGACAGCTTGAGCGGAATTCCGACAGAAAAAACATCAGAGCTTTTTCCGATTGTGTGTATGCGGCATTACAAGATTGTTGTGATGTGATGTTTGATACTTTTTGTAACAGTTGATGGTTGTAGAGGTCGAGGATGGTGAGGATGGGCTCCGGGGTGGAAATACCCCCGGGATGCTCCTGTATATATAAATGAGGAGGAGCATTACTGAGAACAGGAGAGTGTCACGTCTACCCCAACAGAGGTGGTCAGACACTATAGCTGGCTACTGTGTGCTTCACCTAGCCCATAAGGCAAGCAGGTCTACCGGTACTTGGTTGCCCCCAGGTCTTATACACAATGCTATAGTGCCTGCCACCATGCCAGGGCAGACAAGAACTGAGCAAAGCAAGCAGGTACTTGCGGTTGACAGATAGGCAGAGTGCTTCTAAAGCCTCATACACACGATAGGACTTTGTACAAACTTTCCCTTGGATTTTTGTACAAAGGGCGTCGGCCCTGAACTTGTATTGCATACACACAGCAGGACTTTTTCAACCAACTTTCACCAAATCATGTGGTTTTTCTGCTCTTTACCGCCACCTTTGGTCAACTTCTGTATTGTTGTCTAATCTTTTGCATTGGTTCTGAGCATGGGTGTTTGTACCTTGTACAAAAGTCCTATGGTTTTCTGTACACACGATCGGACTTTGCTCCATCGGACTTTTGTTGCCAGAAAGTTTGTCCGTTCGCACAGCCAACAAAAGTCAGATGAAAACCAAAAAAGTTTGTCCGATGGAGCGTACACACGGTCGGATGTTGCTCCAAAACAGCTAATTTGCATGTTTGTTGTCAAAAAGTCTGATCGTGTGTATGGGCCTTATGACAGTCCAGTTAAAAAGTTCAGAGAATAGTCCGAAACCCAGTCCAAGGTCATACACAGGGAAATCCAATCTAGCAGAGCAGGGCAGACAGACAGGGGGGCTTGATCAGGAATAAGGTGAAGATATTTGCCAGCACACCATGGAACAACACAAATAGCGTCCAAAGGGGTGATTTATTGTACGATCACAACACAAGGATAGTGCAAAGTTTCGGAGCCACGCAGGGTCCCCTTCGTCAGGCATGTGATAACATTGTCACATGCCAGTTCCATGGTGTGCTGGCAAATATATTCACCTTGACTTGGACCAGTATCCAGCTGGTTGTTGCTACAGCACCCAAATCCAAGAGCGCATCCAGGAACGTGTGCGATGGGAATATGAAGTACTACTTGATCAGGAATAACACATGTATCACTCTCTATCACAAGCATGCGAGTGAGGGTTTGGCTGGCTTATAACAGGCCTGGTTTCCACCCAGAGACCGATCACATTAAAAGAGAAGTATCAGTCTTTTTTTTTCCCCCCCATCATACCTACCTAGGTGGATGCAGCATCGGTCTAATACTGCATCTGTCCCCCGGCGCCTCTACACTGAGAACCGAGCGATTGAACATCACCGATTGCTCGGTTCTCACAGCTCTCTGAGCAGAAAGCTGCTGACTGTCTCTCCGCTCTGCTCCCCCCCCCCCCCCGGGGCGCTCGCTGGAGCACTGAGCTGTGGAGGGGTGGGAGTGGCCGTCTCAGGCTCTCAGTGTCTCAATGAGAGGCTAAGACGGGTGTTAGTCCAGGTACCTGGCAGACCCAGACTTAATCGCACTCCTGTGACCCATAGGGGAAGACCAGCCAAACAAGCTTAGGCTGGACTTCTCCATTAATCGCCTTGCAAGTGGACAGACAAGGAGAGTGCCGTAGCCAAAACCCCCGGATGCTGGAATCAGATGCTCATGACGGAGAAAACCTCCTTCGCTGCTATGTATAAAATGCCCATCCTGTCCACAGTGGTTGCTGTCGCTATAAGAAAAAGACATCTCCTGAGAGACAGTCCCAGACACCAAGAAGACTCAGAAATAGAATCCCGTTGTAGTTTATTCCAACTAGGTGGAAATAAAAATAATATTTTTTCCTTGATTCCTTGTGCAGCCAGGGTAGCTCAAGGGGGAGCCCGAGCCTGCCCTTTATTACCACTAAACCACCTCACCACTTAGACTCCCCCCAAAAATGTTACACAACACCATAGTAGAATTTAATGGCCATAACAGACCTTTATTAATGCATTGCACACTAATTAATGGAATTAACACGAGCAACAGAACAGGAAATAGGCTTTTGGTCCCTGAAGGCACCACAGAAAAACAACTACAAGAACCCAAGCCAGAGCATTTCATGTGCGGCCAATCCGTTACTTGCTAAGACCCCCAGCCACACCAAATCTGCTGCTAAAATATTTTGTCAATAAATGAATACTAAAAGTCACCTTAATTACATTAAAGTGATTGTAAAGTCTCGTTTTTTTTTTTTAAATAACAAACAGGTTAAACTTACCTGCTCTGTGCAGTTGGTTTGGTTCCTCCTCTTCTCGGGTCCCTCTTCGCTGCTCCTGGCCTTGAGTTCCCCCACAACAAGCAGCTTGCTATTGGGGGCACATGAGCCGAGTCACAGCTCTGTGTGTCCATTCAGACACAGAGACCCGACCCCACCCCCTCTCTCCCCCCCTGATTGGCTGACTTTGATTGACAGCCGCCGGGAACCAGTGGCGCCGCTGCTGTGTCTCAGCCAATCAGGAGGAGAGTCCCGGACGGCTAAGACATTCGTGGACATCGATGTAGAGAGACGGGGCATAGGTAAGTAATTGGGGGGAGGGGGGGTGCTGGGGAGGCTGCCACACACAGAAGATAGAATGCATTAAGATTAGAAAAAAAACCTCTGCCTTTACAACTCCTTTAAGTATTAGGAGTTTTAATCACTATTAATAAATCAATATTTTTTCTTACTTTTTAAATGTGGACACGTCCTCCGTCCATCCCTGTAGCTGCAGCTGCTGTTTTTTCTTTAGTATTTCAGGCTCCTCATAGCAGACAGCAGGGGGCGATATATTATTTTTCTGACGATTGTAAAACGACATTTCCCATATTTCCCTGCAATGCCCCAGTCACTCTCTTTGTAGCAGCAGCAGCTGAGCTCTGAGATTGGCGAGGGGAACACAGACGTGTTTGAATGAACCGGTCTGTTCTACTGTTAGGGTGGCCCAGGGTAGGAGGCTAAATGCCCACTGTACATATATGGCCTTTCTAGTAATTCACAATTCCAATCCCAACTGAAACAAGTGATTAAATGCACCATTTATTTAATCGATAGGCTGCATTCTCAGTGGTGTCACCACCAGTGGCGGCTGGTACTCAAAATTTTTTGCGGGGTGCAAACAAACTGAAAAATACTGAACCCCCCCCCATCAATTGCAGCCTCATTGTGTCCATCAAATGCAGCCATTGTGCCCTTTAAATGCAACCACTGTGCCCATCAATTGCAGCCACTGTGCCCGTCAAATGCAGCCACTTTTACCCATCAAATGCAACCACTGTGCCTGTCATATGCAGCCATTGCACCCATCATATGCAGCCTCTGCGCCCGTCAAATGCAGCCACTTGTGCCCGTCAAATGCAGCCACTTGTGCCCGTCAAATGCAGCCACTTTTGCCCATCAAATGCAGCCACTTGTGCCAGTCAAATGTAGCCACTTGTGCCTGTCAAATGCAGCCTCTTGTGCCCATCATATGCAGCCATTTGTGACCATCTTATGCAGCTATTGTACCCATCAAACACAGCCACTTGTGCCCATCAAATGCAGCCATTATGCCCATCAAATGCAGCCATTGTGCCCATCAAACACAGTCACTTGTGCCCATCATATGCAGCTACTTGTGCCCACTGACCCCCCCCCCCTCGCGTCTCTGGCATAGCCCCCCCGCACGGCTCTGGCAGCTCCAAACCCCCCGCGCGTGGTTCTGGCAGCTCCGAACCCCCCCCTGCATGCGGCTCTGGCAGTACCAAACCCCCCTGAACTCTCTGCGCCCTGAGCCCACCCTATTTTGAAGCCTATTAGAGCCTCTGGCTCTAAACAGGTGCTTCAAAAAGTACCACCCCCCTACCACCCCCGCCATAGGAATACAGACATCCAGCGCCCTGAAAGGGGACGGGCCCATGGATGGGAGGGCGGCGCTTGTACGCCCACAGTGCACGGGCCGCCGCTGATCACTGCTCTCTAGTGAATGGATAAGCTGCATTCTCAGTGATGTCGCAGGTAGAAGTCGACCGATATATCGGCCGATATTTGGCTTTTTTTAATTAATCGGCATCGGCCGATTGTGCTGTAATAGAAGCCAATGCAAGTTGCCTGAAGACTTCCGTGGAGCAACTTGTCTCCTCTGTGGGCAGTCTGCCAAGAAAAGACCAAAGAGATCCAATGTCTACACTTATGAATGAACTGAGCTCTGTGTGTAGAGTTCTCAGTTTAACCATTTAAAGAATAAATCTTTTCTGACACTTACTGTTGCTTACAAGTAAAAATCCTGTATTTTCTGCTAGAAAATCACGTAGAAACCCCAAAACTTTATATATATATATATATATATATATATATATATATATATATATATATTTTTTTTTTTACCAGAGACCCTAGGGAATAAAATAGCGGTTGTTGCAATATTTTATCTGACATGGTATTTGCGCAGAGGTCTTTCAAACGCAATTGTTTTGGAAAAAATACACTGATTTAAAAAAAAAAAAAAAAAAAAACGCAAAGTTAGCCCGTTTTTTTTTTCGTCAAAAAGTTTTGATTACCTGTTTTTTGTGTATTAAATATATAGTGCTTTTTTTAAATCTAAATTATACATACAAGTGAACTGATTGGAGGTTTGTTTTGTTTGGAAACGCCTCAGATGACGTCCTATGCCGAAACGCGCAAGTCGGAGCTTAGTACGCACCCACGTCACTTCCAGTCTGTGGAAACACGCCGGTTTAGAGAGCTTTACTGCATTTTATTTTCCTTGATTTTGTTGGTCGGGCATAAGGTTTGCCCCGCTTTTTATACTGTGTAACTAATAAATATTTTTATCAAACAGATAAAATCACGCTACGAGTACCCATTTTTTATGTCCATTTATATGAGGATATGCTTCACCCGGTGTACCAGAGATGGGTGATCGGTCCAGGTATTGCTACTAAAGCAAACCGGAAAATTGTATACTTACCTTTCCGTAATTTTCCTTTCCTGACGCATCTTCATGGCAGTATACACTCTGGGTTGTGACTCCACCCCCTCAACCTGATAGGACCACATAGCTATAAGATGAAGATAGGCCCCCCCGCCCCGGTATTCTCTGTATATATGAATCACCTTTGTGGGTGGGATATTGTATGCTGCCATGAAGATGCGACAGGAAAGGAAAATTACGGAAAGGTAAGTATACAATTTTCCGGTTTCCTGTCGCATCATGGCAGCATACACTCTGGGGATTAACTTGCAGACTGGGTGGGAGATGCAAAGGTAAACGTTTATTAGCAAGGAATAGAAGAGTTGGCTTGAATAATGGACTTTCCAAATTCTACTGTAGATAGCCGAGCTGAGTCCATCTTGTAGTGAGAGATAAAGGTGTTCCTGGAGAACCAAGTGGCCGCTCTGCAGATGGTTTCCGCTGAGACCCTACAATACGCTGCCCAGGAGGTGGCCACTGCTCTGGTGGAATGAGCCCTCAGGTCTTCAGGAATTTGCAGCTCACTCAGCAAGTAGGCCTTTTTAATGGTCTCCACCAACCAGGAGGCAATGGTTCAGGCCGACGCTGCTTGACCTCTCCTAAGGCCGTAGGGAATGATGAAGAGGTTCTCCGATCTTCTAAAGGATTCGGACACAGAAAGATATTTTATGATGTTGCCCCTTACATCCAGAGGATGAGGGTCGCCCTGGTCTGTGTTAAGAGCTGGCAAGTTGATTTCCTGGTTGAAGTGAAAAGAGGATGCCACCTTTGGGATAAAGCGATCCGAGGGTCTTAGAACTACCCTGTCCGGATGGATGATCAGATACGGCTCCTTAATCAGTAATGCTTGCATCTCTGAAACTCTCTTCGCTGATGTGATTGTGACCAGGAAGGCGACTTTTAGTGTCAGGTGCCAGAGGGTGATGTTTTCCAGAGGAAAAAATGGTTCTTTGGATAGTACCTCTAAGACGACTGATAGGTACCATGTTGGAAAGGAAGACTTCCTAGGTGGTCGTAGTTTAAGACAGGCCTTCTGAAATTGCATAACAAGGGGATCGTGAGCCCATTTAACCCGTCAGGGTGGATAGAGCTGACATCTGAACTTTCAGAGTACTAGAGCTAAGACCTTTGTCTAAGCCTGATTGCAGGAACTCTAGGATCAGAGGAGCTGAAAGGGAGGACAGATCCCGGCCAAGGTCCTGAGAGAAGGCAACAAACTTCTCCCAGACCCTGCGGTAGGTGCAGTTGGTGGTAGGTTTTCTGGCCTGGAGCAGGGTATCAACTACCTTCTGGGAGCAGCCCTGACCTAGATACCTAGCCCTCTCAGCCTCCAAGCCATCAAGTGCAGTCTCCCCGGATCTGGATGTAGTAGCTGGCCCTGGGAGAGCAAGTCGGCTGACAGGGGAAGAGCAAGAGGGTCTGCCGTGCTCAGTTGTAGGAGGGTGGTGAACCATGGCCTCCTGGGCCAAAAAGGAATCACCGCTATCACCAATGCTGTTGATCTCTTGAGCCTTAAGAGAAATCTCACTATCAGGGGAGTCGGAGGGAAGATATACCCGAGATGGAAGTTCCAGGGATGCTGGAGGCAACCTGTCCCCTCCGCTGAGTGAAAGGGAAACCTCGACAGGAACCTTGGGCACTTGGAGTTTTCCGGAGTCGCAGCAAGGTCTATGTCTGGTTGACCCCAGGTCTGGCAGATGAGGGAAAGGGCCTGAGGGCTCAGGGACCACTCGTTGTTGGAGGCAAACTCCCTGCTAAACGTTTCGGCTAAGATGTTCTCGACCCCCGGTATGTAAGTCGCCCTCAGGTCTGACAGGTTCAACTGTGCCCATTCCATCACAGGGAGAACTTCCTGCATCATGGAGGGACTCCTGGTCCCCCCTGTCTGTTTATATAGGCGACAGCAACCTTGTTGTCCATCCTTAAGAGGACCTGCTTCCCCCTTAAAAGGGAGCTGAAGGCCAGGAGAGCCTGGAGGGCCGCCCTTATCTCCAGCACGTTTGATACCGAGTCCCGTACCTCAAAAGGCCAATGGCCCTGCACTGCATGGGACTGGTAGTGGGCTCCCCAACCTTCTAGACTGGCGTCCGTGGTCACTACCTCCTGAGGAGGGATGACTATGCGTTTGCAATTGTTTAAGTTGTGGGGACGAGTCCACCAATGCAATGAGTGCCTGAATGTCTCCGAGATCCAGATCATCTGGGTTATGGATGAAGCATCCCACTGATGTAGGAAGGAGTTCTGCAGAGGTCTGGTGTGCCACTGAGCCCAACGGACCATAGGAATGGTCACTGATAGGGAGCCTAGAAGGCTGAGGCATACTCTGGCCGACAGGGATCTTGCTAAAATGACCTTCTTCACCTTCCAGACCAACAGGGAAGACTTCTCCGGAGGCAGCTGCACTGTATTCAACTGGGTATCTAGTTGGGCTCCTAAGAAGATCATTCTCTGGGTGGGCTGAGTCTGGCTCTTCCCCCAGTTTATCAGCCATCCCAGATTCTGCAGAGTGGAGACGAGGATCTTCCGATGTTGTAACAGCGACTCCCGGCTGTCTGAGAGGAGGAGAATATCGTCCAGATAATGGTGGACTCGCAGCCCCCTCTCTCTCAGATGCACGATAACGGGAAGAAGGACCTTTGTAAAGGTCCTGGGAGCCGTAGAAATTCCAAACGGAAGACTTCGGAACTGAAAGTATCTGTGGTTTAGCGAAAAACTGAGGAACTTTTGGAGTTCTGAATGGATAGGGATATGGAGGTAGGCATCCTGTAGATCTATGGAGAGCATCCCCCCAGATTTATGGCCTGGAGGATAGACTGGAGGCTCTCCATTTTGAATGCTTCTACCCGGATAGAGCGGTTTAAGTTTTTTAGATCCAGGACTGGACGTAGGTCCCCTAATTTCTTTTTTACTAGAAATAGAGGGGAATAGAACCCCCGACCTCTTTGGGATAGGGGCACCTCCGTAATTGCTTCCTTTTGGAGCAGATCCTGAACGTATCCGGTCAAGGCTAACCTCTTTTGCCGGGATGACGGGAGGTTTGTTGGGAAAAATGGTCCCCCGGGGGAAGTCCCCTGAATGATCATCTGTGCCCGACGCGAACGGTGGTTAACGTCCAGGGGTCGCTTATTGTTTCTGCCCAGACCAGCGTGAACTTTGAGAGTCTGGCCCCCACCACTGCTGGCTGGGCGGACGCACCTTCAAAAGGACTTCTGGTCAGTAGATGCCGGGGTCCTGGGCTTCTGGAACTTCAGGAAGGACGTTTGAGGGGCCTTCCAGTTCCTTCTGTACTCCCTACCAGGCCTGTAGGACTTGGCATCACTGTACCTGTCCAGGAGGTTACGCTTAAAGGGAGGATGCCTCTGAAGCTTTGGCTTTTTATCCGAGGGGATAAGCCCTGATTTTCCGCCAGTGACCTTAGAAATAGCAGAGTCCAATTTGGCGCCGAAAAGGTTCTCGCCATCATACGGGATGCAGCACCAATTGGACTTGGAAGCAGGATCTGCCACCCAGGGTTTGAGCCAGAGAGCCCATCTGGCCATTACCGAGGACAACATAGCCCTGGATGCAGACTTAATAGCATCCACAGACACCTCTGCCACAAAATCCCCTGCAAGGCTTAGTTCTTGCAGGACCCTATCTGGTCCTGATCAGTGCCCTCGGATACCAGCTTTTCTGTGCTTGCTGACCAACTGGCAATAGCCTTACCCACAGCTGCAAGAACCACTGCTGGCCTGCATATGCCTCCTGCTGCTAGGTAAGCTCTTTTGAGATAAGTATGTCAGGATGTCCTTCATTGACACAGCGTCCTCGATAGGGAGCATAACGTGCCTGGCCAGGCGCATGAGGGATGCATCCACCACTGGCGGGGACACAAGAGATTTAATTTTAGCCTCCTTTAGAGGATATAGTTTGGCAAGCCGATTGTTGAGACTTGCTTTCTTCTGGGGTCTCTGCCACTCGTCTCTGATAAGTTCCTCCAACTCATCAATGAAGGGGAAGGCTTCGGGTTCTCTCTTCAGGTTTGGGAAATATTTTCTCCTTTTGGGTTGGGCCTCCTGGGGTTCCTCCCAGCTAATGGCCTCCTTCACTGACCTCACAAAAGGCTCTATTAGGGAGAAGTCAAAGCCCGCTGAAGCCTCTAGTTCTTCCTCATGTGAAGGAGAATCATGCTCTCTGGAAGTACTTGGGGGAGCCGGCGAAGCACCCTGTGGAGATAACTCCGAGTCCAGAGCGACATGTGGGGCAGAAGACTCCGTGAGCTCTCTGTGTTCTTGCACTTTCTCTCTGGTGGCTTCTTGAAAGCACCTGCGGCATGCCAACCTGTCTGGAAGGGCTATGGCCCCGCATACCCAGCAGGTATTTTCAGAAGGATGGGAGTGGCGTGCTGGTGAATGGCGCCTCCGGTCAGGGGATCTTCTTCGGCGGGAATGGCTGCGCCTTGAACGAGACCTGGAGCGACTCCTCTTGCCACTCCCTTTCCCTGAGCGACTTCCTCCGCCCGAATGGCTCCGCCTATGGCCAGAGCGGCTTCTTCTATGCGAGGAATCTCTGTGAGATGATCTTGCGGACCTGATGGGGCTAACCATTTAGGTAGCGTTAGTGCGTCCTGCTCTCTTTTTCGATCTTCTTTATTTACCAAACTCCTCCCCTCTTACCTATTATGCTGGGGGGGTGATCTGCTGGAGCAGTGGTGTCCATGGATAGGGAACAGAGGAAGCCTGAAGACACAGGTAACACAAAAAGGGTAAGGAAGATAAAGCCACAACAGAAACAAGAGGGGAATAGAGAGAAGAAAAATACAGGGGAGATACTTACCAAACAGAGAGGCAACACTGGGGCAGAAAAAACAAAAATGCAGCAGTCATGAAATCCAGCTGAGCACAAAAACAGGCAAAAAGGGCATCTGCATTAAAAAAAAGGCATCTTCCTCTTTTAAAATTGGAGCCGGGGTCATGTCCCACACACACATGCTCAGTAGCGCCGCGCGGCCGCCATCTTGGAAAAGGGAAAAGACACAGATAGACATACACAGGCTGCCCAAAGTGCACAGTGAGCATGTGCAAAGCGGCAGAGTAACCAGGAAGAGTGCTGATTCTGCTGTGGGACTACAGAGCTCAGCAAAAGGAAGTAAAATATGGCAGAGAGGCAACACTTGGGGAAAGGCACCAGACAACCTAAGGTGACAAGAGATACTGAAGGCAGAGAGTATGCTGTCAAGCTGCAGACAGAGTGACACCAGGGAGGAAGAGGAAACCGGACACCACCGCAGGTACTAAGCCTGTTTAAGGCTTAAAGACCAATCTTTTTATTATATGCCTTCAGCCTGGCTAAGGCTTACTTCCAACGGCTATAGAGGCAATGCTCTGTTTGCAGAGAAAAAGTATTCATACTCCTGAGATCACCAGAGTGGGGTTCCTTCCATTTAGCTTTCTTTAGAGGCTGTACCGATAAGGACTTCCACCCAGGAGAGGCTAGAACCTGGCTGGGTCGAAGCGGTAAGAGGGTGATGATCCGTGCGGTCCCAACAGGTGAGGAAAAAATAAGAGAATACTGGGGCGTGTCTTCATCTTAAAGCTATGTGGTCCTATCAGGTTGTGGGGGTGGAGTCACAACCCAGAGTGTATGCTGCAATGATGCGAGAAGAAACATGATTACACACGCTTTACCCCTGCAGGGGTACAAAGATCTGGTGAGTGTAGAACCTGGTGAGTACTACTATCACGTCATCATTTTGCTGCACTGGAGTCACGAATAAGTGTATGCATAGAGCACTTTGGACATCTGCACAAGGCACTTGGGAATATTGCATATATTTATACTAAAAACTTAATTTTTTATTACATATTTTTTTTTTACATGATGACACTTTGTTTTGGTTTATTATATATATATATATATATATATTTTTTTTTACTATTATTTTTAGAGTATATATATATATTTTTTTTTTCATAAATTCACTTTTTATTTGTGTAATCTTGCACATTCATGGTAAAGCCGTCACACATTTGGTGATATATTTGCACATTGCACTTTATAGTTCATTTGCTATCATAAGCATTTATAATGGTTTACTACATTATTGCAGATCAATTTAACACTTGCATTCACTGATGTGAAGTATGATACAGTTCTGAAGGTCACTCTTCAGTAAAGGGGCGGCACCACCTTCCTCTTTCCCATACCCCTGTACTTTAGTCACTTACATTTTTTGAGTTTTTCAGAGGAGGCAGCAGCCCAATTTAATCCTAAGTGTAGAATCGTATTAATTATATCAGAGTAACCAAGTAGCTGTCACCAACCCATCAGAGTACCCAAGTACCTGTCCCTAACCCATCAGAGTACCCATGTACCTGTCACCAGCCCATCAGAGTACCCAAGTAGCTGTCACCAACCCATCAGAGTGCCCATGTACCTGTCACAAGCCCATCAGAGTATCTATCTGCAACCCGTCAGAGTACCTCTGTACCTGTCACCACCCCATCAGAGTAACCAAGTACCTGTCACCAACCCATCAGAGTAACCAAGTACCTGTCACCAACCCATCAGAGTAACCAAGTACCTGTCACAAACTCATCAGAGTAACCAAGTACCTGTCACCAACCCATCAGAGTAACCAAGTACCTGTCACCAACCCATCAGAGTAACCAAGTACCCGTCACAAACTCATCAGAGTAACCAAGTACCTGTCACCAACCCATCAGAGTAACCAAGTACCTGTCACCAACCCATCAAAGTAACCAAGTACCTGTCACCAACCCATTTGAATATCTATCTGCAGCCCATGCCTCATAGAATATATGTTGGGGTGTTTGTTTTAAAAAAAAAAAAAAAAAAGGGTCATTTTGTGGGTAATTCCATTGTCTTGCTAGTCCAGGACCTTCAGAAGTGTGATAGGTAGGAATGAAATTAGATATGTTATTTATTTTTCTAGAACGCCAGAAGGTACTACTTCAATGTTGGACCTCTCTATGTGGTATCGCCCTACTCCGGACGAGTAGCAGAATGTATTTTGGGGTGTAATTTTTGCTGTGTTAGAAATCTCTTATAAACTGACCACTTTGCGTTAAAAAAAAAAATTAATTTTCTCTCCAAGTTTTTCAAAGACTTGTGGAAAAATATGAACGGTTCAAAAGCCTCATAATGCCTCATAGAATGTAGTATGTTCCTGGTGCTCCAGGCACTTCAAAAGTGTAATAGATTGTTCAGAAATTGTGTGTGTAATTTATGTTTCTAGAATGTCTGATGGTGCTCCCTGAATGTTGGGCCTCTGTATGTAGCCAGGCTGTGTAAAAGTTTCACACATGTGGTATCGCCATACTCAGGAGGAGTAACAGAATTAGTTTTGGGGTGTAATTGGAAGTATTGAGTGTGAGAAAAAACCTGTTATGACAATTGTGTGTTGAAGAACTGAGGCCGTCAGTACATCAGGTGTGATCAATTTTTAGTGATTGGAACCATAGCTTGTAGACTCTTTCATACAGACCAAATAACATACAATTTGTTTTGTTTTTATACCAAAGATATGTAGCAGTATATGTCGCAAAAAAATGAAAAAAAACAGTGGTGAGTAAAATAAAAAAACACCAAAAGAAAGTTCTATTTGTGTAAAAAAATAAAATGATAAACATTTTGTTTGGGTACAGTGATTGGCATTCAAAGTGTGAGCGCTGAAAATTGGTCTGGGCGGGAAGGGGGGTATACGTGCCCGGTATTGAAGCAGTAATGCTGTGTCCCCATTGGGGAGATTCATGCTTTGTCTTGGTGACCATAGTATCAGGAGACAATAGGATCAGTTACCAAACAGAAGAATTGAAAATGGGTCATGGATGGGTATTGACAATGACCCAAAACACAGGGCCAAGGCAACAAAGAAGTGGCTCAAGAAGAGGCACATTAAGGTCATGGAGTGGCCTAGACAGAAAACCATTTAGAAATGCGTAACACTCCTTTTTCTCCAAGGTCTCCAGACCTTAAAGTGGATGTAAACCCCGATTCATTATATTTGACCTTGGCACATACAGTTGTGCTCATAAGTTTGCATACCCTGGCAGAATTTATGATTTCTTTGGCATTTTTCAGAGAATATGAATAACACAAAAACTTTTCCTTCATTCATGGTTAGTGTTCAGCTGAAGCCACTTATTATCAATCAACTGTGTTTACTCTTTTCAAATCATAATGACAACGGGAACTATCCAAATGACCCTGATCAAAAGTTAACATACCCAAGGTCGTAATACCGTGTATTGCCCCCTTTAACATCAATTAAGTCTTTGGTGGTATTTGTGGATGAGGCTCTTTATCTTCTCAGATGGTAAAGCTGCCCATTCCTCTTGGCAAAAAGCCTCCAGTTCCTGGAAATTCTTGGGCAGTCTTGTTTAAGATCTTCCCAGAGGGGCTCAACGATATTGAGGTCAGGAGACGGAGATGGCCACTCCAGAACCTTCTTTATTCTGCTGTAGCCAATGACAGATCGACTTGGCCTTGTGTTTTGGATCATTGTTATGTTGGAATGTCCAAGTACATCCCATGCGCAGCTTCCTGGCTGATGAATGCAAATATTCCTCCAGTATTTTTGATAACATATTGCATTCTTCTTGCCAACCATTTTGGCCAAATTTCATTGATATAGCTATAGTGTTTACTTCTCTCTCTCCAAAGTGTTTCTGCTGTTTCATCCCTCTATCAACATGATAACTTCTCACAAGTCTTCTGAGACTGGAGATACAAGCAGCCTGAAATGTGTCGTGGGAGCTTGCTATAGATTAGCAGAGCACTTGTTTTGTCACAGCACAGCTCTAAAAGGATCTTTGTTCTTCTAACTATGTGGAGTGGGGGTGTGTGCCTTTCCTCCAATCAGCTGTCTCCCAGTGTAAGCCAGGACTACACTCCCAGTACTGACTGAGGACGTGAAAATTCCAACACAATCTAAGAATTCTAAAGAATATAGAAAGGGGAAGAGCAGCAGACATACATGTAAAACATATGTAGGGAGATTTGTTTCATCCCTGTGTATCATCTGATGCTGTTCACTTCACTGGGTATATGTGAGGGTTTACATCCACTTTAATCCCATAGAAAATATGTGGAGGGAGCTGAAGGTTCGAGTTGCCAAACGAAAACCTGGAAACCTTAATGGCTTGGAGAGGCTCTACAAAGAGGACAAAATCCCTTCCCGAGATGTGTGCAAACCTGGTGGCCAACTACAGGAACCTCCGATTCCCAACAAGGGCTTCTCCACCAAGTACCAAGTCATGAAATAAATGTAGTGTGCATCTATCACAGGGTGGTTCTGTGGATACACTATAAAACCAAAAATCAAATGCCACATCCTTTAATTAACTAGCGGTCCAATTTTTCTTGGTACAGGAAGACACCTGAGGGGTTGAATATACCTGTAGACCATTGCAACAAGTTGGCCTATACCCCGTGGAAGAGGATATAGAAACCCGCTATCTTCAACACTAAGAGATTATGGTGCAACACCATTTTCCGTTGCTGTCTCACACCATAAATAATTGAAGCTCTATACTAACCGCAGGCTCCTGTATATACAACAGTGTGGTGTTGATATGAAAATCGCCTTATTTGCATAGAGAAATATCTATCTCTCTTTTCTTCTTTTCCTGTATGTTTTTCTTGGGTTACTCCCATGAAAAATAAAATTGGTAAAGCTCCTGAGGAAGCGTTAAAACGCGAAACATGTATAGCACCAGAATATATACAATTGGTTCTGTAACCAATATCCTGTCTACTGTAAACAGTTTTTATATTGAGTCTGAACGTGTGTTTGTTTTTTTTTCTGTTTTGGGCTTATATGCCTAATGGAAATATATATATATGGTCATTGTCAAAATTTACTAGTTTAGACAGGATATTGAAACAGTATTTAGTATGTTTTATATACACTTTTTCCTTTTTTATAAATAAATCATTTTTTATTTAAAATATTCCTTCTTTCTTCCCCTTTTTTGTTACATTTAAATATATTATTATGCCTAAAAAGTCCAACACAACCAACATTTTTTGTTGAGGTTTTTTGGGGTTTCTTTCCCCCCGTTTCCTTTTCCCCCCCTTTTTTTCCCCAAGTACCAAGTCATGTTTAATGAAGGGATCAAATACTTGTTTCACTCATTAAAAATGCAAATCAATTTATAAAACTTTTTTGAAAGGCGATTTTCTGGATTTTTTTTTTGTTATTTTGTCTCACTGGTAAAATAAACCGACCATTAAAATTATAGACTAATCCAGTGATGGTGAACCTTGGCACCCCAGATGTTTTGGAACTACATTTTCCATGATGCTCAACTACACTGCAGAGTGCATGAACATCATGGGAAATGTAGTTCCAAAACATCTGGGGTGCCGAGGTTCACCATCACTGGACTAATCATTTGTCAGTGGGCAAACAAAATCAGCAGGGGATCAAATCCTTTTTTCCCCCCTCACTGTATATTTATATTTTTTTACAATTTTTTTTTTTTTAACTTTGACCAGCGTGATATAATGTACCATAGTAACATTGTACTACTCTGGGGAAGTGATGATTAAAAAAAAAAAAAAAGTTTTTTTTTTATTCATTCATTTTACATATATAGCAATGCATTTCATTGCTAAAAGCAAGCATTTTACTGAATGAAATTGATTCAGTTGGTTTTGTTGTGATGAGCTGCGATTGGACACAGCTGATCACTTGGCACAGATGGGCCGATTGACCCGGTCTATACCATGTGATCACTGTGACCAATCACAGCTAGCAACACAATTGTAAACACATGGCTTGAAAAGAAAGACATCCATTGTATACAACTTGCCATGTGACCTGCTGTGATTAGTTACAGCAGTCACATGGTGCCTGCAAACGGGCCGGTACAATGATCAGTCATTGGCTATGCCCGGTGGATGCAGCCGGCAACAGATTGCGCTGCAGCGTGGCCCAGATCTGAGAGGTCGTAGGACGTCATAGGACATCCACCCGGATTAACTAGAGGCCTGCCCAGCCTATAGGCAACCTATTCCAGTCAGCTGTATGCACATATGTGGTGGCTGAGAAGGTGGGTTTTAAGGCTGGCCAGCTGCACATGCGTGTCCATGGGGAACTAGCTCGCAGTAAGCTTGCAATTGGGAGCTGCCAATCATGTGACTGCTTTGACAGCCAATTGCAGCAGTCACCTGGACAGAAAGCCGGCCTCCTCCTGTTAAGGGCTGGTGGGGTGATGACAAGGAGGAATTAAAAAAAAAAAAAAAAAACTCAAAGAACAAACAAAAAAGTAAATAAAAAAAAAACACAGTAAACAACATTTTATAATAAATTCCAGTGCTATAATTTATTTTTCAAAATTGATAAATTTGTACATAAAAGGGAATAGTCAATCCATTAAAGACCAAAAAAAAAATAATAAACCTGACTTGAAAATAGAAGCATATGTTATTAAAAAATGAAAGAAACACACACACATTTAATCAGAACGTAATCTGCCCATTTGTCAGCCATATTGTGAAACACAACAAACCGCCACGTGAGACAAAACTTATGTACAAAAGTGATTGTTAAATAAGGCTTTTCACAACCAGAAAATTGGATTCAGATTTTGTTCTTTTTTTTAATCCAACGTTTAAAAAAAAAAAAAAAAAAAAAAAAAAAAAAATGGTGTGAACGCGAGTGTCTCGGACATTCATAGTACAATGGAGAAATGGAGCAGGGATCCCCGACGGCGGTTTCATAGCCCCTCCGCAACCAGAGGTAGATACGACCTGGAGAGGCAAGTGCTTTGACGCAGGAGCTGCGGACCGCTGGCTATGGGACCGTCTTCGGGATCGACTGCCTTTTTTTTTTTTCAGGAAAGGGATTTTCTATGCTTTCCCTTCACGTTTGTAGAGTCATAAGAGAACCGTTCTCAGAGAGTGAGAAATCCAACAAAGGAAAGTAATAAAATGTAACAGACATTTTTATTTTATTTTTTTACAAAAAGGAAGTCACAATCTCGTTTGCGATCTTTTTTGGGCATGTAGGTCACGTTGGGTAAAATGGCCCATAACTAAAAAAGGTCATTTCATCCTCCCACAGCCACTGTGATATAAAAGAGTACCTGGTGTCTATGGAGGCAGCTAGCGCTCAGATTGGTAGCCTACTGGTTCGCTAGGAAGAAAATTTGCCGAGGCACTTGTGCCACTGCATCTGCTAAATTTCTCGATATTAAAATGGCAACACCTTTGGTGCGCCAGAATCCTGCTGTAGTTCATGTGACTTATTAAAGACCTAGGCACCTGGTTATGCCATCGCCGCTCAAAGGACCGGTATTCAGGTAGAACTGCTGACCCTTCCCATTCAGGCCAGCTTCACATAAGTGCACCCGCGGTTTCGTGCCTGCGGTCCGGTGCGTTACTGTTCACTGGTTCAAGACATTTTTCCCTGAATTTGCACCTGAACCAGACCGCCCCCCCCCAAAAAAAAATAAAAAAAAATAAAAAATAAAAAAAAAAGCACAGGACCCTTTTTTTTTCAATTACCACCGCAGCCACGTGAACCAGCTCTATTGAGAAATATACACTTAAGAAAAATGAATACAGCGGGGGCACAATGCCAAACCCCCTGAAAAAAAATGATTCGAAGGGCTTGTAGTTGGGGGGAGGTGGCAAAAACAAGTGGCTGAGCCATGTTTGTTTTAGCAGCTTCCTCCTGAGCTGCAAAGGCAGCCAGACTGGAGAAGTACACGTGCCGTAACAAGAATTACACTCCGTCGCGCTCGCTGGGCAATACCGCCACAAAACGTGGCTAATTCAAGGTGCGGTAGTGAGGTGACTTACTGCCACCCCCCCCCCCCACTTTTCAAATGTCCCTGCTGCGGATTGCTTCACAGAGGGGGTGGCAATGATAGCCATACACCTGACTTAGTGGGGGTGGGCAGGGTCATGGATGTTGAGGGGGGGAGGGGGGGTCTCCTTTGACTGTAGGTTGAATACCAATAGAGCCGCTCCATCACACAGGCACGCTTCAAAAAGTCAATGCGACTCCCACAATAAAATGTACCAATACATGTTCAGTCAGCTAGCACAGATTTATACAAGATGAAAGAAAAAAAAATTGTATTTTACAAAAATTCAGCTGGAAATCCCATGTCTGCAATCCAGCGGGGACACGCCAGGGTGCCAAGCGCACAGCTCCTCCATCTGTGGTAGCCGGCGGCACTTCTACAGAGGACGCCGCTTTACTGGACGTCTCAAACAGGGATATAAGGCTCCAAAGTGTCGTTTAGTTATTAGGTGACCTACACAGCACACAGTTGCGCACCCTTTTGGCCAAAATAATCATTTCAAAAAATCCACGAGCACTGGGGGGGGGGAACAAAAATACAGTTAAAAAAAACAAAAAAAACAAATGGTGTACTCGTTTCTAAGCTTCACATTTACACTTCAGCTCAAATTGTTTTACCATTCTTAGCAACAAGATATAACCAGACTATAGGAATTCATATGTAGTATATACACATTGACATTTAGTGTACCTGCTCTTTCCTGACATGTCTGACTAAAGGATGGGAAGCAGATCCATAAGCTTTGTAGATAGTTTGTATTACCTTATCTTATGCTTGTACAGGCTGTAAAAGTAGAATATGTAAACGTGTAAAAGTTATGGACATGTGATCAACCTAACCCTTACCACCAGCTCCCACCGGCCCCTAAAGCATTTCCTCAGCTTCCTGATCACGTGATTGGCTGTTACAGCAATCACATGACTAGGAGCCATCCTAAAAGCTCCTAATTGGATATAGTGAAGAGAAACCAGGGGGCACCGAGGGCGCGTGCGCTCACAGTCCTGGGGGGGCACCGAGGGCGCGTGCGCTCACAGTACTGGGGGGGCACCGAGGGCGCGTGCGCTCACAGTACTGGGGGGGCACCGAGGGCGCGTGCGCTCACAGTACTGGGGGGGCACCGAGGGCGCGTGCGCTCACAGTACTGGGGGGGGCACCGAGGGCGTGTGCGCTCACAGTACTGGGGGGGGCACCGAGGGCGCGTGCGCTCACAGTACTGGGGGGGCACCGAGGGCGCGTGCGCTCACAGTACTGGGGGGGCACCGAGGGCGCGTGCGCTCACAGTACTGGGGGGGCACCGAGGGCGCGTGCGCTCACAGTACTGGGGGGGCACCGAGGGCGCGTGCGCTCACAGTACTGGGGGGGCACCGAGGGCGCGTGCGCTCACAGTACTGGGGGGGCACCGAGGGCGCGTGCGCTCACAGTACTGGGGGGGCACCGAGGGCGCGTGCGCTCACAGTACTAGGGGGCACCGAGGGCGTGTGCGCTCCCATCATTCAAAAGTGAAACCAGCTGTGTATCACATCGCATTAAAACCCCCTTAGCTTAATACAAGTCTACAGAGAAGAGGTAGGCAAGCTTGGACCTCCAGCCATTGGGACACTACAAGTCCCATGATGCACCCCAACAGGCATGACTCCCACAGTCCTGATGTAATTTGTAGCTTCTCCCCAGCTGGAGTGCCGAGGTTGCCTATCCTTCCCATTGACCTTCAAGTGAGACTCTAGAGCTGGTCATACACGAGGCAATGTTCAGTGAATCTCAATCACGTTTAAATGAAAGGGAACCACACACAAGACAGCAAGTAATCAGAAACCAAGAAATCTACCACCCACGAGTTCAGTTGACCAACCAGAATTTGAACGATGACTGTAAAAATGGGCAGTTTTTTTATCTTGATGCCCATTTTCCATCTTTAATTGCTTTGAGGTTTCAAAAAATAAAAAAATAAATAAAAAAGTATGATCGCTTTACCAAACAGTCACCTGTATGGTCAGCTCAAGTGATCTCCTCCACACTTCTCATAACAGTTCTGCAAGGACATGGACTGTGCCGTCTGACATACCGTGAGCCACTAGAGTAGTCATTCTCAACCAGGGTTCCTCCAGAGCTTCCTAAGGGGTCCATAAGCAATTATTGCCTTTCAGATAAGTTCCCACTGACACCATTCATCATTTTTTTTAGCTCTCCATAAGGGAATAATTCTTCCAAATGGCCCACAAGTGTAAGGAGCATTCTCTGCAGAGACCATCACATTAATGGAACGTAAGCTCCAGATATAGCAATTATAAGCAGGGGTTCCTTGAGACAGGAAAGTTACTTTAAGGGTTCCTTCATGTTAAAAAAGGTTGGAAAAAAAAAAAAAAAAAAAAAAAAACACGCTAGATAACCAAAATTTTGATTTTGGGTTATAAAAGAATGACCAATATTATCCCATGATCAAATACATCACAAAATATAATGTAAAATAATTACATTTAGATAAATTTTTTATTAAAGTTTTCAAACAGTCAAAATATGTTCTCGCTTTCATCTTCAAAGCGGCAAAGTAAAAAATTTACAGAAAGTTTAAAGAAAAGCCAGTCTTGCACACCTACCCAGGGGCAGTAAAAAAAATAAAAAAAAAATAAAAAAAAAAAATACAAAAAGTACAATTACGGCAGATTTTAGATTTAGTTTTAAGCCGACTCAAAAATAAAGTCATAGTTGGTATTTTGGGATCTAAAGGAGTCTGTAGTCCTTGGATAATTTTGGTGATCATATACACCATGTAGTGAGATCTGACCAGCTAATTTTTTTTTTTTTTTTTTTTTTAGGGTTCACGACCACAACCAATTATTTTTTATTTTTTAAACAATTAGCTATATTGGATAGCCAAGGCACCACATCCTAGTAAAATTAGAAATACTACTATTGTATACCCACAATGGACTTCTGAGATGCCCCAGAAGAAAGCCACACCAATACAATATTAAAAATTTGGGGGAAGTACACTCCCCTTTACAATTTTATTAGCAAGGATAATTAAAACTGAGAAGAAGGAAAGAAGGGAAGAAAGAAGGAAAGAAGGGAAGAAGGGAAGAAAGAAGGAAAGAAGGGAAGAAAGAAGGAAAGAAGGGAAGAAAGAAGGAAAGAAGGGAAGAAAGAAGGAAAGAAGGGAAGAAAGAAGGAAAGAAGGGAAGAAAGAAGGAAAGAAGGGAAGAAAGAAGGAAAGAAGGGAAGAAAGAAGGAAAGAAGGGAAGAAGGAAAGATGGAAAGAAGAAGGGAAGAAGAAGGGAAGAAGAAGGGAAGAAGAAGGGAAGAAGAAGGAAAGAAGGGAAGAAGAAGGAAGAAGGGAAGAAGGAAGGAAGAAGAATTACTTAAAAACGGCATCCCCACCATAACTGTATACCAAACACGTATTTGATAAACAATATCCAACATGGGGTAAAAAAAAAAAAATCCCCTCAATTAACAAGACATTCACTTTAATGGTGAACAAAATTCCTCTACATGTTTCACAGGAGTCAATTCCTGCTTCTTCAGGAGGAAAGTAGGTGGGTAAGCCGCTCTTTCATTTTTAGAAAAATACAATAGTTTTGCGCTGGGAATGGAAAGGCTGAATCCCTCCAGCAAGACAACCTTGGCACCAAGGCAGTTAAGGGCAGGTGTGCCCCACACGTGGACATGGGGAGCATGCAGGGATCCTCCGCTTTCTAGCCAGGACAAGGAGGGAGGAGAAAAGAGAAATAGA
Source organism: Lithobates pipiens (assembly GCF_037356315.1). Classification (NCBI taxonomy): domain Eukaryota; kingdom Metazoa; phylum Chordata; class Amphibia; order Anura; family Ranidae; genus Lithobates; species Lithobates pipiens. The sequence goes on along the minus strand of NW_027507764.1, from coordinate 583,182,529 downwards.
CCATCTGCTATATCATAACATTTTAGGAGACTCACCAAGGGGAACATGGTTTGCCTTCAGCGGATATACAACCGTGGCCAAAAGTTTTGAGAATGACACAAATATAACATTTTCACAAAGTCTGCTGCCTCAATTTTAAGGTTGGCAATTGGCATATACTCCAGAATGTTATGAAGAGCAATCAGACGAACTGCAATTAACTACAAAGTCCCTCTTTTGCCCTGAAAATTAACAATCCCATAAAAAAAAAAAAAAAAAAAAAGTTTCCACTGCATTTGTAAAGAAGGCTTCAGGGCGCCCAAGAAAGTCCAGCAAGTGCCAGGCTTGTCTCCTACAGTTGCTTCAGCTGTGGGATCGGGGGCACCACCAGGACAGAGTTTGCTCAGGAACAGCAGCAAGCAGGTGTGAGCGCATCTGCCTGCACAGTGAGAAGACTTTGAGGACAGCAAAGAAGCCACTTCTCTCCTGGAAAAAACGCATCAGGGACAGACTGAGGTTCTGCAAAATTTACAAGGGTTTCTAAAATATTATAAATCAATAAAATTAATCTTGTAAAACAGATATTTTCAGATACATGTATCAGATTGAATAAAAAAAATTATGCTTCCACGCAACCTGTTTCACCATTTATACAGCTTCTTCAGGAGAATATGCATCAATCCAAGTTAAACAATTCATGGAAAAAAAAAAGTTTACATAATAAACTTTTTTTTTTAAAAAGGTTGTAATTGTATAATCATAACATAATTCAAATATCATCAATAATACATAATAGTGTACATAGTAAAGTGTTTTCTTGTATTGTATCTTCAGTAATACATTGGCATTGTTACAATCATTTATAAGTTATAACACATACTTGTTAAATTGAATCAGATATTGTTTTATTGTTTCAGTGGTAGTTGACACCACAAAGAAATGATACAATTCAACAGGTATGTATTATAACTTATAAATAATTGTTAGCGTGCCAATGCATTACTGAAGGCACAGTACAAGAAAACACTTCAATATTAATACATAATGGTGTACATAGTAATGTTATTTGAATTATATTCTGATTATACAATTACAACCTTTTTTTTTTAAAAAGTTTACATTTATTATGCACATTTTCTTTCATGAATTATTTATTGTTCAATTTATATTAATGCATATACTCCTGAAGAAGCTGTATAAATAGTCGGCGAAACATGTTGAGTGGAAGCATAATTTTTTATTCAATCCGATATATGCATCTGTTGAAAAAAAAAATCTGTTTTGGAAGATGAATTTTATGGATTTAAAATAATGATTTTAGAAATGTGTCCATTTGCGCCTTTAAAGTCCCCATTTTGTTCTATTTTTCGACTACGCAGAAAGGTTTCACCAAGAGCCTAAAGAAAACCCAGAGCTCGAGTCTAAGATGGGAACTCTTCCAACTGTGCATAAAGTTTTCACGAAGATCCTATACCAGGGATATGCAATTAGCGGACCTCCAGCTGTTGCAAAACTACAAGTCCCCTCATGCCTCTGGGTGTCATGCTTGTGCCTCAGAGTCTTGCCTCATGGGACTTGTAGTTCTGCAAGAGCTGGGAGGTCCGCTAATTGCATATGCCTGTCCTATAGTAAGCCCAAAAATCAAATTTCCAAGGTGGCAGCACTTCCTCATAAGAAGCAAGGTTTCACCAAAAATCTATCCAAGCCAAAAATCCCGTGTCTAAGGTGGGAACACGTCCTACTGGGCATAAAAGGTTTCACCAAGAGCCTATAAAAACCCAACAATCCCGTGTCTATGGTGGGAACACATCCTACTGGGCATAAAGGTTTCAGCAAGAGCCTATAAAGACCCAACAATCCCGTGTCTATGGTGGGAACACATCCTACTGGGCATAAAAGGTTTCACTAAGAGCCTATAAAAACCCAACAATCCCGTGTCTAAGGTGGGAACACTTCCTACTGGGCATAAAGGTTTGAGCAAGAGCCTATAAAAACCCAACAATCCCGTGTCTATGGTGGGAACACATCCTACTGGGCATAAAAGGTTTCACCAAGAGCCTGTGGAAACCCAACAATCCCGTGTCTATGGTGGGAACACTTCCTAATGGGCATAAAAGGTTTCACCAAGAGCCTGTGGAAACCCAACAATCCCGTGTCTATGGTGGGAACACTTCCTACTGGGCATAAAAGGTTTCACCAAGAGCCTGTGGAAACCCAACAATCCCGTGTCTATGGTGGGAACACTTCCTAATGGGCATAAAGGTTTCACCAAGAGCCTGTGGAAACCCAGCGTTCCCAAGTCTAAGGTAGGAATTCTTCCTACTGTGCAGAAAGGTTTCACCAAGAGCCTATCCAAGACAACAATTCTGTATCCAACGTGTGAACACTTCTTACTGGGCAGAGGTTTCACCAAGAGCCTCCAAAAAACCCAACGATCCCGTGTCTAAGGTGGGAACACTTTCGCACTTGGCATAAAGGTTTTACGAAGAGCCTAAACAAACTCAGTTGCACGGAGTCTAAGGTAGGTATAGTTCCTATAGACTATTTCACCAATAGCCTATACTAACCCAAAGATCCCGTGTCCAAGGTGGGAGTGCATCCTACCGGCCAGAAAGAGCACCAAGAACCTATCCAAGCCAACAATCCTGTGTCCAAGGTAAGAATACTTCCTACCGGGAATAACGTTTTCACCAAGAGCCTACAGAAACCCAATGATCCCGCGTCTAAAAGGTGGGAACACTTCCTGCTAAAAAGGTTTCACCAAGAGTCTGTGTAGCAACCCAACAATCTTATGTCTAAGGTGGCCAAACGTCATACTAAAAAGGTTTCACCATGAGCCTGTACAAGAGATAAGTAATAAACCCGTATTTACAAAGGTCATGACTTTACTGCCCAGTCTTAAAAGGATCACTACAGTTTTGTCAAAGTCAGAGGCCAAGAAACTGCTATTTATAATGCTTTACCTTTAAGTTTCAGACTAAACCATTCCCTGGTCTGGCCTGCGCGAGTTACCAATCCCGCGCTTGCACGTTCTAGCCAAGTATCTCCTTTCTTGCTCACGTTCCTCGTCTCCAATGAATGGAGATTATAAAAAAAAAACAAATAAAAAACAAAAAACAAAAAAAAAAAAACAAACACTCTTGAACACTTTAGTTCTATATTGCGATAGGTCACAGTAAAACAACGAGTGACCTGTGCACCTTCTATCCCTACTGGACACTAGGGGGCGAGCAAGAGCAATGAGTTACGAAGCTATAGCATTCAAAGCACCAGGATCCGCGTGGGCCGGCCAGTTATAATAAAACTTGGTCTAAACTAAAAGGGTAAAGAAGTGAAAATTAATTTCTGTCCTCTAACTTCAACAAGACGTACCCTCTAATTATATATATATATATATATATATATATATATATATATATAAAAAAAAAGTGAAATGTGCAGCTGGACTACAAGTCCCCCCCTCCCAAAAGTCTGGCCCACACATTAAAAAAAGGTGCCAAAACACCCTCCTCCCTCGAGAAAAACAAAACAAAAAAACCCTATATATTACATAATGCATTATACAGTGGCAAACGTATATTTACAAGAAGCTATATAAAATGTAATTCTTGTGGAAAACAAATCGAGTAGCTTCTACTTCAGTCTTGCCCTTGCTTTTTGCAGTGGGTGAGTGGAGGAGGGGTACGCCTGTGTGCGCGCGCGGGGGTCTGATGTAGCATCGCGGGGGTCTGATGTAGCATCGCGGGGGTCTGATGTAGCATCGCGGGGGTCTGATGTAGCATCGCGGGGGTCTGATGTAGGTGTGCTTTGGCAATAAGTCACAGCGGTTACATAATGCAGCACTTGTTCTTGTGGTTGTGCGGGTCTTTGAACCGTAGCCTCTGCTTTGGCCGGTATTTCTCCAAGTAAGTCAGCTGCTTGCTGTTGATGGCGCCCCGCCGTTTCCTGCAAGAAAAAACAAAAAACAAAAGGCTCTTGAGGTTTCTGACCATGGGATCCTTCAGTCTTGCACAGTTGTACACCGGCTCCCTCTGCTGGACTGAAATGGCTCCCTTCCGATTTCACCGCACACTGTTAGCTTCTCACAATGTGCATTAGAAGCTGCAGCAAGTCGGATCGAGCCCCGCCCCATTTCTTGGCTTGAGGATCTCCAGCATCATTAGCCCTCCCCCCCCCCCCCCCAGCCTGACTGTCCCTGGCCCCGCCCCCTTTTTCAGCTCACTTATGGAGGCTCAGCATCACATGTGGGCATTACCTGCAACCAAATTCGGCCTGCTTAGGAACGCCCACTCCGCCAGACTGACACCCACCTACCCATGATGCTAGCCCACTGCTTGCATCAGGGCTGAGCACTCTTGGGGAGTACAGAGCTTGGGTGCTGGGATGTTTTTAGGAAGCCGTGTACAGCAACCTGCCGGCCCCTCCCACCAGCCATGATCTGCCTGCATTGCATAGAGAAGCACAGAGACCCGGTGATGACATAAGTGGATCCAATAATGTATTGTAAATGGAAAGGGGTTTAAACAATTAGCATGTTTTTTTGTTTTTGTTTATTTTATTTAAGGACTGCAGAACATAGAAAAAATACATTGTTAGCATGTTGGGGGGGGGGGGGGGGGCAAAATATTAGCAGATTAAACATTAAAAGTGATTGTAAGGGTTTGTTAAATAAAAAAATAAAAAAACACTAACATGTAACACTTACCTGCTCTGTGCATTTGTTTTTGCACAGAGCGGCCCCGATCCTCCTCTTCTGGGATCCCAAGGTGGCGCTCCTGGCTCCTCCTCTTCACTGGGTGACCCCCCTTTCCATGGGGACACTCATGTAGGCGCGCTCCCGCGTCCATTCACACAGCAGGACTCAGCCCCGCCCCCACCCGCGTCATTGGATTTGATTGACAGCAGCGAATGGTTCCCTGCTGCTATCTATCCGATGAGGACACGAGACAGTGGCTGGAGCCGCTGGGCTCGTCCGAGACGCTGGACCGATCGGGCTCAGGTAAGAAAAAGAGGGGCTGGGGGCTGTTGCAGTACAGGAGGTTTTTCACCTTAAAGCATAGAATGCATTAAAGCGGCATTCCGCCCAATAAATAAATAAATGAAAAAAAAAACACAAGAGTCCCGCAGCGAAGTCGGCACCGCAGCTGATGTTTTCTATCGGCTGTTGGGTGCTGCTGCCACCATTGCGGGTAAGGGTACTTGGCAGTGTAGCCTTACGGTTTCACACCGGGAACCCTACTGCGCATGTGCGAGGCCCCGCCCCTCTCTCCTACTGCCCCGCGGTGATGTCACGGGCCGCGGCCCGGACTCCTGGAAGTGGGAACAGGATACCTGCCAAAGACAGATATCCTGTACGCGCCCCCACCCAAAGGTGCAAATTGTGGCACCGGAGAGTGAGAGGAGACAAATGAGTGGAAGTTCCCCTTTTTGGTGGATCTCCGCTTCAAGGTGAAAAACCTTGAGAGTTTACAACTCCTTTCACTTTTAAAGCAGAAATAAACCCTCATAATGGGCACAGCGGGTGTACAGACCTGGGAACTTGGCACAGGGAAGGCAGGAACCCCTCATAATGGGCACAGCGGGTGTACAGACCCGGGAACTTGGCACAGGGATGGTGGGAACCCCTCATAATGGGCACAGCAGGTGTACAGACCCGGGAACTTGGCACAGGGAAGGTGGGAACCCCTCATAATGGGCACAGCGGGTGTACAGACCTGGGAACTTGGCACAGGGATGGTGGGAACCCCTCATAATGGGCACAGCGGGTGTACAGACCTGGGAACTTGGCACAGGGAAGGTGGGAACCCCTCATAATGGGCACAGCGGGTGTACAGACCTGGGAACTTGGCACAGGGAAGGTGGGAACCCCTCATAATGGGCACAGCGGGTGTACAGACCTGGGAACTTAGCACAGGGAAGGCAGGAACTCCTCATAATGGGCACAGCGGGTGTACAGACCCGGGAACTTGGCACAGGGATGGTGGGAACCCCTCATAATGGGCACAGCGGGTGTACAGACCTGGGAACTTGGCACGGGGAAGGTGGGAACCCCTCATAATGGGCACAGCGGGTGTACAGACCTGGGAACTTGGTACAGGGATGGTGTGAACCCCTCATAATGGGTACAGCGGGTGTACAGACCTGGGAACTTGGCACAGGGATGGTGGGAACCCCTCCTAATAAGAGTCCCTGAGAACAGGCTGAGACTGTCCAGTACTAACTTACCAGTTTCTACCAAAGACAGATATGAGTTTTAGGAGGACTGACCCCTTAGATTGGCCAATAACAAACATTTCCACATATTCAGCAGCCTGCCGAGTTCTCATCCTCCGGCTGCAATATGGGAAGATGGTGACAAGCTCTCATACAGAAGGATAGCTCAGCCAAAAGGGAAGAATTAGCCAATGAGAACTCCGATCCTCCCCGCAGCAGAGATCATGTGACCAAAGGTCCATGCTTTTGGCTATGAGCAGCACTGAGTGAAGCCCGGGAGGAGCATTTTAGCCCTTTATTACTCTATCACAGGAAGCTTGTAAATGTGCAGATCCAGAAGAGAAAGACGCAACCACGGTACAAAGACACAGATACTCACTGCCGGATGAACTGAATGGCATCTTCATACTTCATTCCGCTCTCAATAAGGGCGAGGGCCACCAGGACAGGAGCTCTGCAAAGGGAAAACAGACCAAGATAAAGGAATATATTGAGTTTGTAAAATATTTTCACACTTTCATTATTATTTAAATATTTAAAATGGTGACCTAGGTGGAATCTAAAGTAAATATAGTTGGTTTTGGATACATTAGTATGGGAAGGGTGGGGAGAGTGTAAACTCCCTCTCTTAACAGCTATACAACATATTCACGGAGATTACAGAGATGAGCGGGTTTTTTACTCTCTTCTTTCTCTTTCCCCCTCCTTTTTTTCTTTTATGTTTGTAATAAAATTGTGGAAATGCAATAAATATTTTTTTTAAAATAGTCCAGGAAAGACAGTCGGCACGAGGAGTCAAGAGACCGCAGAGAGAAAAAGGCTTATCCCCTTTTTCTTGCAACATATGTATTTGGCAATGCTACAGACTGCAATAACCTACATCTGCCAGTAGATGGAGCTCTTGTCAAACTCATCATACATCCTAGAGCCACTAAAGTAGCTCTCCGCAGAGCATTTAATTGCAAGTGAAGCGTATCTAAATGCGCTAGGGATGCACTGATCCTGCAAAGTTAACCCTTCATGTTCTGAACCACAAAAAAAGAGGATGGAACCCTTCAGTGTGGCAGTAAAGCAATGGGGATTTAGAGATGAAGGGCACCTGTAAAGTATTTTATTTATTAATGGGTCCCCAGCATGCTGTATTGCATCAGAGAAGGTTTACAGATTGTGGGCGGAGCCAATTAAATGAAATTGTTGGAAACCCTTGACTCACAGCGCAGGCCGCAGAGAAAGCCACCTACCTGCCCAGTCCGGCCACGCAGTGAACGGCTACACAGCAACCGGGATCTTCACAGAACTTCGCTTTCAGCAGATTTAACCAATCGTCCACGATTTTGGTTGGGGGAGGAGCTCCGTCATCAAATGGCCAATCCTAAAAGAAAGAAAACCAAATCAGATGAGAGATCCCTCTGTTCACTACTTTGCTCAGTTCTATCAAATCAGAATCAGCGTCACACACGTGAGTGTTACCTATGCAAATACAGCCTGCCTAAGAACGCCCACTCCTCCAGACTCAGTGCCACATGTGGGCGTTACCTATGCAAATACAGCCTAGGAACGCCCACTCCTCCAGACTAACTCAGTGCCACATGTGGGCGTTACCTATGCAAATACAGCCTGCCTAGGAACGCCCACTCCTCCAGACTCAGTGCCACATGTGGGCGTTACCTATGCAAATACAGCCTGCCTAGGAACGCCCACTCCCCCAGACTCAGTGCCACGTGTGGGCGTTACCTATGCAAATACAGCCTGCCTAGGAACGCCCACTCCTCCAGACTCAGTGCCACATGTGGGCGTTACCAATGCAAATACAGCCTAAGAACGCCCACTCCTCCAGACTAACTCAGAGTCACATGTGGGCGTTACCTATGCAAATACAGCCTGCCTAGGAACGCCCACTCCTCCAAACTCAGCGTCACATGTGGGCATTACCAATGCAAATACAGCCTAGGAACGCCCACTCCTCCAGATCAACTCAGCGTCACATGTGGGCATTACCTATGTAAATACAGCCTGCCTAGGAACGCCCACTCCTCCAGACTCGGCGTCACGTGGGCGTTACCTATGCAAATACAGCCTAGGAACGCCCACTCCTCCAGACCAACTCAGCGTCACATGTGGGTGTTACCTATGCAAATACAGCCTGCCTAGGAACGCCCACTCCTCCAGACTAAAAAAAAAATTAAAAATATATATATATTTCACAAAATCACAAACAGCTTTGAGCTTGCGCTCTGTTGCACTAATACTGTGTGACATAAATTAGAACTACCACCATTTAATTCTCCAGGGACAGAAATGTCATTCTTAAATGTTAATAGCAAAACATATATCATTTTTTCATCATGTAAAGAAAGTTATTACGGTTTGATAAATTTGTATTGAACTATACATTTCGTGTTATTGATTGTACTTTTTTTTTGCATGCGTTTAGAAAATAAATTTAGTTTTTCTCTTCCTAAAATACATTATCTAAACATGCAAAAAAAAAAAAAAGAAAAAAAAAGGCACAATAATCAATAAGAGGAAATATAGTTTAATACAAATTTATCAAACAGTAATATATTCTTTTTTCATCAAGAAAGTTATGTTTTGCCATTATTACAGTTTGATACATTTGTATTGAACTATATTTTGTGTTATCGATTATTGCGCCTTTATTTTTTATGTAGGTTTTTAGAAAATTAATTTTAAGAAAGGAAATACAACATTTTCTAAACGCATGCAAAAAAATAAAAATATAAAAGGCGAAATAATCAACACAAAATATAGTTAGCAAACAGTAATAATAAAATGGAAAAACTTTTTCCATCGAGTAAAGAAATATAGTTCAATACAAATTTAACAAAAACAGGAAGAACTTTAACATGATAAAAAAATATAATATGTTTTGCCATTATTACCGTTTGATAAATTTGTATTTGCTTTTTTTTTTTTGCAGGCGTTTAGAAAATAATTTTTTTTTTCCTTTCCTAAAATTAATTTTCTTAATGCATTCAAAAAAAATTAACTAAAAAAAAAAATCAAATAAAAAAGGCACATCAATAGCACGAAATATAGTTCAATACAAATTTATCAAACAGTAAACTTTATTTTACATGATGAAAAATGATTATATATTTTGTGATTACTGTTTGATACATTTGTATTGAACTGTATATGTCATGTTAATTTTTTTTTTTTTTTTGGAAAGGAACATGACATATACAGTTCAATACAAATGTATCAAACAGTAATCACAAAACATAATTTTTCATCATGTAAAAAAAAGTTATTACTGTTTGATAAATTTGTATTGAACTATACTTCATATTATTGATTATTGTGCCTTTTTTTTGCATGTGTTTAGGGGAAGAAAAAAAAAACCAAAAAAAAAAAACCACAATATGAAATATAGTTCAATACAAATGTATCAAACAGTAATAATCACAAAACATATTTTTCATTATGTAAAAAAGTTATTACTGTTTAATAAATTTCTATTGAACTATATTTCGTATTATTGAATATTGTGCTTTTTTTGCACAATAATCCAAAATATAGTTCAATAAAAATTTATTAAACAGTAATTTTTTTTTTCCCCCCATGATGAAAAATTATATGTTTTGCGATTATTACTGTTTGATACATTTGTATTGAACTACATTTCATATTGTGACTTTTTTTTCTTCCCCTAAACACATGCAAAAAAAAAAGGCACAATAATCAATAATACGAAATATAGTTCAATACAAATTTATCAAACAGTAATAACTTTTTTTACATGATGAAAAATTATGTTTTGTGATTACTGTTTGATACATTTGTATTGAACTGCTGTATATGTCATATTTTTTTTTTTTTTGGAAAGGAAAAAGAAATGAAGTCCCCTGGCAGTGAAAGGGTTAATCATTTAGCTCCATTTCCTTCTCATTCACTCGTTTACTTCCTGCAGCGCGGGGAATGAGACTCAAGTATTGTGATTTTTTTTTTTGTTCTCCCGATCGCTACAAATTGCTGAAATCGAAGCCTCAGATTTTATTGACAATGTCGGTAAGCGGGGGTCCTCTGAGTGGGTGACGGCGGTAAAAACCATGAAATACGCATTTTCCAGCGCGAGGACGCGCGTGTTTCCATCCTGGGATTATTCAGCCGACGTTCAGCCAGAAAGCCCTTCATTAGAGTGACAAATATAGCCCTTATCACGCTCTCCGGCAAGGTCTGCTATTTATAGCGCAATGTAAACAACGCCAGCGCTGCAGGAAAGGCCTTCGCTTCGGGGCTGCGGAGACCGCGAGCTGCAGAGATGCGTTTCCTTCTTCTCGGCCAAGTAGCCATAGATCATAAATCGGATGACATTGAGCCGCTAAAGCCCTGCGTGTCATCAACTATTGCCACTTTTTTTTTTCTTAAACAGGATACGGTTTTGATTTTTTTTTTATTCTTTCTGCTGATCTCCTGCAGCCTGTTTCCGACACTTCCTGCCAACACTGGCTGCACATCGTTGTTCTGCACCAGCTCCCCCGATGGCGACGACCATGCAATGTGTGCTAAAACTGGCTGCCTGTACTCTCCACTGGGGGTGACAACACAGGATCCCAATTGGAGACCAGGATAAAACGTTGTCACTCTAACAGGAAAAGCCAGATTCTGCTGACCATTCACGGCAGGATCGCCAGGTAGGATTTTAATAAAAATTTACAGAGATTATTAAAGACTGAAAAATTATTTTGGAAATAAAAGCTCCGTATGCACATGCAATGGACCTACACTTCCCTCTGAAAAGTGATCAGTGAATTGCTTTTTAGAGTGCAGTCGAGTGGCGATTCACAAGGAGGAGATACTACTGCATCCCGAATCCCCTTGTTTAATGCCAAGGGGGATTACAAATTGCAAGATTGGCACACAGATGCCGCTCAATCCTTTACTCATCTTTTGTCGCTTTTTAAAATAAAAGAGTGGTTGTGCCCGGAGCCCGGCTTTAATCTGCGATGTCCTCGAGGTGCCTCTGGGGACGCCGGAGGAGATTCATCTGTGCCAGAGGGCATTAAAGCAACAAAGAATTAGAAAGCCCATCGCTTCGCTGGTTCTGGAATTCCAAGGCTGAAGGGTGACAGACCGGAAAGAAAAACCAAGCAAAAAATAACTGGCAAAAGTTGGCACCGCCAGCCTGGCATTATCCGAGTACACGGGACCCTCCATCCAAACACCGCCCGCCATGGCACCACAGAATACCCCATCACATCACTCAGCAGATACACGAGCAATGCCACTGAAACATTATATTACAGGGTTAGGTAAATGCTGGAGGGTTACAGCTCTTATCCCCCCCAGGAGCCATATTGGTGAGATCTCTGCCCTGGGTTCCCGGGTCTGTACACCTGCTGTGCCCATTATGAGGGGTTCCCACCATCCCGGTGCTGAGTTCTTGGGTCTGTACACCTGCTGTGCCCATTATGAGGGGTTCCCACCATCCCTGTGCCAAGTTCCTGGGTCTGTACACCTGCTGTGCCCATTATGAGGGGTTCCCACCATCCCTGTGCCAAGTTCCTGGGTCTGTACACCTGCTGTGCCCATTATGAGGGGTTCCCACCATCCCTGTGCCAAGTTCCTGGGTCTGTACACCTGCTGTGCCCATTATGAGGGGTTCCCACCATCCCTGTGCCAAGTTCCTGGGTCTGTACACCTGCTGTGCCCATTATGAGGGGTTCTCGTCATCCCTGTGCTGAGTTCCCGGGTCTGTACACCTGCTGTGCCCATTATGAGGGGTTCCCACCATCCCTGTGCCGAGTTCCCGGGTCTGTACACCCGCTGTGCCCATCACTTAGCACACCAGTCTCCACCTCCAACTAAAACTGCACCTTTGGCAGGACTGACCCTTCACAAACCAGCAGGAACCTTATAAAAGGAAAACTGTAGAGCATTTTCTATGCGTGTTACCTAGGCAGAGTTATTGATGCTGAAAGCCATGCTTGATCAGGCTTTGACGTTTTATCTACATAGGGTTCCATATTTTAGTCATCTGTATATCAAAGTAGGAACTTTCTACTCTATAAAATCACAATTTTGAGGAGTCCATTGGGGGAGACGGAAGTCTTTGGCCTTTTTGGTTATCCCACTTCCTGCAAAAAGATTGCATACTGGCAAAGAAGAAAATTGTAGGCCAGCCCAGGCTGAAGCCTCTCACTACCAGTCTCATTTGTGTTCTAGGAGGATGGACGTCTTTCTTCAACCTTAGGCACCAGTTTGATTTCCCATGTGCTCCCTCTGGTGGTGTTGGCAGGTTCCTCGATTTGGCGGGAGGGGGGGGGGGGGGTCACGGTTAGGCCTCATTTGGTATCAAGTTTCAGGTGTTTGTCCTTCAGGCAGTTCTTGGGTTGCAGGTAGTTTTTTTTTTTTTTTTTATATGTTGTTGCCCATCTAAAATCCATTGATGGATATAGATCGGTTCCAATATCAATGATCATGCTCTTGGCACTGCTTTGCTACAAAACTGAGGCCCAAGCTGGTATTGAGAGGGATTGTCCTGTGTTGGCTTACAGTTTATACTGCCACCTACAGGAGGATCTGACACTGGAAAACAACCTTAAAGGGGTATGACTCTTCCTGTGCTGGAGCCAGTGGGAGGAAGGGTGCCCCCAAGGGCTGGAGCCAGTGGGAGGAAGGGTGCCCCCAAGGGCTGGAGCCAGTGGGAGGAAGGGTGCCCCCAAGGGCTGGAGCCAGTGGGAGGAAGGGTGCCCCCAAGGGCTGGAGCCAGTGGGAGGAAGGGTGCCCCCAAGGGCTGGAGCCAGTGGGAGGAAGGGTGCCTCCAAGGGCTGGAGCCAGTGGGAGGAAGGGTGCCTCCAAGGGCTGGAGCCAGTGGGAGGAAGGGTGCCTCCAAGGGCTGGAGCCAGTGGGAGGAAGGGTGCCTCCAAGGGCTGGAGCCAGTGGGAGGAAGGGTGCCTCCAAGGGCTGGAGCCAGTGGGAGGAAGGGTGCCTCCAAGGGCTGGAGCCAGTGGGAGGAAGGGTGCCCCAAGGGCTGGAGCCAGTGGGAGGAAGGGTGCCCCAAGGGCTGGATAAAGGCAGGGCCGCAGTTCCTGGTATAGAGGAACAACTTTTTCATCCTAGCATAGAGAATGCATTAGAACTACAGACCCCCCCCCCCCCCCCCATCTCCATAACACAGGCGGGTGGGGTTAACAGACTCCCTGAGATTTCAGTGATGCAGAGTCAAAAAAAGAAAATTCGCTCATTGGATTCCGGGCAGGGTCATTTATTTTATTTTTTTCACTTTTAGCAGATAGAAGACTTTCTATGGTATATTTACAAGACAAAAGATGATAAGAAGTAGAGGAGTGATAATCAGCAGCTTGTATCTCCTACAATAAGGCGGACTTTCACTTACCATAACGGTGATGCCATCTTTCTCCAGGGGCGTCTTGTCATATGTGATCTCGCACACTCTGACCACGGTGGTGACCCCGTACTTCTTCAGATCCTACACAGAATAAAAACAGACCGTGAGGGCAATGCAAAGGCAGGAGAACTGTGGAACCCCAACCAAAGCATCTTCTGAGCCGAGTGGGGAAGGTGGACAACTGAAGTTTGGGGAGATTTCTCTCACTTGCCATCTCTCCAACTACACAGGAAGTGGAGAAGACGACTTTACCCTCTACAAATCTGCCCTTCTCAAAGACAACTCCTGCCTCCACACGGCTAAACAAACCTATTACAACACTCTCGTCAAAACCCTCTCATCCAAACCTCATCAACTCTTTTCTACCCTTAATTCCTTACATCACCCCCCCCCCCCCCCACCACTGCCCTCACCCACAAACTTTCTTACCGCTCAACAGATTGCCAACCATTTCAATAGCAAAAGCGACACAACTCGCAAGGAGATATCCAGCATTCAAATTCTTCCCCTACCCAACACATCGGGTCCAACACCACTAACACCACACTCGATACTCTCCTCCTCTTGCCCAGTTACGGCAGGTTAATTTGATAAACTCCTCTCCATGGCTCAGCTGTCCCCTCTCAATTACTGCGACCACCTTCCTACGCTAGCCTAAAATCCCTAACCCACATCTTCAACCTCTCCCTCTCCTCCAGTGCCGACCTTTCCTTCCCCGCTCAAACATGCACTGGTTACCACCATACTCAAAAAACCCTCACTAGACCCCACCTGTTTGAATAACGCAAGACCCATCTCCCCGCTTCCATTTGCCTCCAAGCTGATTGAACGCCTTGTCCATGACCGAATGAGTCGCTACCTCATGGACAACCACCTTCATGACCCCCTACAGTCCGGCTTCCGCCCACAACATTCTACTGAAACTGCCCTACTAAAACTCAATGACCTACTAACTGCTAAAACCAACGGCCACTACTCCATACTTTAGACCTCTCTGCTGCCTTTGACACAGTTGACCACCTGCTCCTCCTAAGCAAAATTACGCTCCCTTGGCCTCCGTGATTCTGCTTTATCCTGGTTCTCCTCCTACCTATTTCAGCGCACTTTCAGTGTCACAACTCCATCTCTTCCGCTCCCCTTCCTCTTTCTGCTGGGGTACCCCAAGGCTCCGTCCTTGGACCCCTCCTATTCTCGCTCTATATCTCTTCCCTGGGCCAGTTGATAACCTCCCATGGCTTCCAATACCACCTCTATGTCGATGACACCCAGATCCATCTCCCCACTCCTCAACTCACCACCTCCATCTCCTCATCGATCTCAAACCTACTGAATGACATATCTATACAGATGTCACACCACTTCCTCAAACTCAATCTTTCTAAAACTGAGCTTGTTATATTTCCTCCTTCACGATACCACCCCCCCCTCCCCCCCCCCGTGACTTCACCATTAACAACAACACAACCATTGGTCCCTCCATACATGCCAGAGTCCTGGGTTTAATCCTCGACTCTGACCTCTCCTTCAGCCCCCATATCCAATCACTGGCCAAATCCTTCCGCCTTCACCTCCGCAACATCTCCAGAATTCCACCTTCCCGACTACGGACACCACAAAGCAACTTGTTCACTCCTTGATTATTTCTCACCTTGACTACGGCAACTCTCTCCCTAATGGCCGACCCTTAAGAAGGCCCCTCCCCCCTTCAGTCTATTATGAATGTTGCTGCTAGACTAATACACCTCTATAATCAAGCCGTGACTGCCGCCCCTCTCTGCCAATCCCTTCACTGGCTTCCCCTCCCCCACCGTATAAAATTCGAAATAACCATAACATACAAAGCCATCCACAACATCGCCCCCATCTACATCACCAACCTCATCTGCAGATATCGCCCCGAATCGTCCCCTCCGCTCCTCCCAGGACCTCCTGCTCTCTAGCTCCCTTGTTACCTCCTCTCATGCTCGCCTTCAAGACTTCTCCAGAGCCTCTCCCATCATCTGGAACTCCCTGCCCCAGTCTGTCCGATCAGCCCCTAACCTGTCCCCCTTTAGGAGATCCCTGAAAACTCATTTATTCAGAGAAGCCGATCCCACACCCACCTAACAAGCGACCCCGAGCCATCCCCGATCAAATCATTCTCTGCAGCTATTACCTTTTGTACCACCACACCCTCCCTTTAGAATGTAAGC
>NW_027507764.1:583157336-583166570 GCF_037356315.1 Lithobates pipiens | reverse complement strand
AAAGAACAGTGACCCCCCCCCCCCCACCACCAATGGAGTCAGGGGAAAGAACAGTGACCCCCCCCCCACCACCAATGGAGACAGGGGAAAGAACAGTGACCCCCCCCCCCCCCACCCCAATGGAGACAGGGGAAAGAACAGTGACCCCCCCCCCCCACCACCAATGGAGTCAGGGGAAAGAACAGTGACCCCCCCCCCCCACCACCAATGGAGTCAGGGGAAAGAACAGTGACCCCCCCACCACCACCAATGGAGTCAGGGGAAAGAACAGTGACCCCCCCCCCACCACCAATGGAGTCAGGGGAAAGAACAGTGACCCCCGCCCTACCACTGGAGTCAGGGGGAAGGAACAGTGACCCCCCCCCTACCACTGGAGTCAGGGGGAAGGAACAGTGACCCCCCCCCTACCACTGGAGTCAGGGGAAGGAACAGTGACCCCCCCCCACCACTGGAGTCAGGGGAAAGAGCAGTGACCCCCCCCCCACCACTGGAGTCAGGGGAAAGAGCAGTGACCCCCCCCCCCCCACCACTGGAGTCAGGGGAAAGAGCAGTGACCCCCCCCCCCACCAATGGAGTCAGGGGTAAGGAATATTGCCCCATCGTTGTCATTGGGAGGAAGCTCCCTCTAAGCACGCGTGGTTCGCAGGATCTCAGTCACATTGTGTGACAACTTGTCAGTAATAGTGTTATCATATTACCCCCTTGACCTTTTACTGATCTGGCCCTGTCCTACTGAGAGGCAAACCGCCCCCCTGCATGCACCTGACAACTCAATATTTGGCCCATATTGTGCCTCACCAGAAACAAAGATATAGTATTAGCATTTTGACCCGCTTCCAAGCTTTTGAGCTCCTAGCGGAGTTCTTTTTTAAACCACCCCCCCCCCCCCCTACATTTATTTTAAATTAGGCTGCTTCTGTAGCCGTCTTACATCAATGCTATGGTAGTTCCAGAAATTGGAAGAAAAAAAAAAAAAAAAAAAGAAGATTTATTGACTGGTTTCATAAGTTCTCTGTTTTTGCCTTCGTAGGGATGATAATGATTAGTTTTCTGGGTTCCTGGGAACTCTTCAGCCCCTTGCGCTTGGCAGCTGAAGTTTTGTACGGTTCACACAGGAACTCTTCAGAGTTGCAGGGTCTGTCCCAAGTTCGAAACCCCCGGGTCAGGTTCCGTCAAAATCCGAAGGCTGGTGAACTGGCGTGGAGTAACTTTTTTTTTTTTGGAATCTATTCCAACAGCTTTTGGAGGTCGCCATAAACTCTCGGGGTCTCCAAAGCAAAGACCAAGCCAAGAGTTTTCTCCTATTTATTTTGAAACAGAAATAAATGTGCCCAGCAAGCGGAAGTCTGGGTATCTATAGCCGTGCTGACGTGATTCCCCTCCGAGCACACACACCATCTGGATTCTCAGCGCGGAGGGGGGGGGGGGGGGGGCGCATGTCATGTGTCAATGAGCGCTAAAAACTGTCTTGATAAGGAAAAAGAGAAGATGGCTTTTTAAAGTTAAAACCAAGCAGATGTAAAAATGCCTCCAGCTAGTCCAATTAAGTTAGCACACCCAAAAACAATCCTAGCACAACATGGCTCACTATGATCTAGTCCAGGTGTTCTCAACCAACAGGCCATGGACTTCTCAACTACCGGGCCTTCAGTCAAGCTGCAGATCCCCCATCCTAACCTTCAACAGTGCTTCTCAGCTCCCAAAGTACCCTTCAACCTTTCATGGCAGACTGGATTGTCCAACCAACCACCCACAGTGCCACCCAGCCCTTCATAATACCCCCAACCCACGAAGAAGAGTGCATTGTGAAAGGGAGCGAGTACACTCCGCGTGTAGCTTTGTGAAAGACGGCGCACTACGCAAGTGTAGATTTGTGGTCAAGGAAGAGCACATTGTGTAGATTTCTAGATATGGGAAAGCGCACTGCTCAGGAGAAAGCTTGCTCAATGCTTGTTCCTCATACCTTCCATGCAAAGTTACATGCAAGATGGCCTAGAAAGCTAATTTAATTTGGCCAGGCTTTCTGGAATCAGATATAAACAAGGTCAAATCCCAAGGGAAAAAAAAAAAACCAAGCTCAACTTCCAGGCCATCTTGCATGTAAATTTGGATGGGTTGTATGAAGTAAAGCTTGGTTTTTCCCTTGGATTTATCCTTGGCCTTGTTTATGTCCAATTCCAGAAAGCCTGGCCAAATAAAAAGTAGCTTTCTGGCCGTTCCGGGCCTTCCTGTATGTAAAATTTGGATGGTATGAGGAATGGCCAGAAAGCTAATTTAATTTGTCCAGCCTTTGTGGAATCAAATATAAACAAGGCCAAGGATAAATCCAAGAGAAAAACCAAGCTCAACTTCCAGGCCATTCTGCATGTAAGTTTGGATGGGTTGTATGAGGAAGTTAAGCTTAGTTTTTCCCTTGGATTTATCCTTGGCCTGGTTTATGACCGATTCCTCAAAGCCTAGCCAAATAAATAGCTTTCTATCTATCCTGCATGTGAAATTTGGATGGATGGTATGAGGAACGGCCAGAAAGCTACTTTTTATTTGGCTAGGCTTTGTGGAATCAGATATAAACAAGGCCAAGAATAAATCCAAGGGAAAAACCAAGCTTAACTTACCGACCAGCCTGCAGACAGCCAAATAACCTGTCCAACAGTGTGCGTTAAAAGCAGAGGGTTTAGTCTTTCAAATGAATGCTTAAAGCGGAAGTAAACCCTCCTATCGCTTTCAGCCAAGGAAGCTGCCATCTTGGCCTTTGTTTAATCTTCAACTGTCATGATGCTGCACATGTGATCAGTTAGGACACCAGCCATTGGATGGTTTGACAGTTTGGTTGAGAGCACAACCAATGTGACAGTTAGCATTTCCGGCATGCCGGGAATGTAACCTTTTTTTAAACTATTAAATCGATGGGTTTACTTCCGCTTTAAGCCACAAAGCCCAGTCAATGCACCCTGGTATCTGTGGTACCCAACACAAACTTCTAAGTGTCCCACAGCGGAGGCACATGCATTCCGATGGATAGGTGGGAGCATGTGGACTGAAGGGGAGCCGACCACTTCCTAACCAGTTTCCAAGCAGCTCACGACGATGTACGTCAGCAGAATGGCACGGGCAGGCAAACTGGCGTATAGGTACGTCCAGTTGAAATTGCCGCCCTGCCGGTCGGGACCCCCGTGAGTATGGTTGCGGGTCCCGTGGACTCGATCGCCACGGGGATACCCGCGATCGTCGTACGGGAAGGCTGAACGGGGAGACGCCGATGTAAACAGCATCTCCCCGTTCTGCCTAGCAACAAGTGACACTGATCTCTGCTCCCTGTGATTGGAGCAGAGATCAGTGTTCACTAGCATACGGCCCAGCGCCCCAGAGTTAGCAACACGCCCCTAGGACACACTTAACCCCTACACTGCCACCCCCTGGTTAACCCCTCCACTGCCATTTACACAGGAATCAGTGCATTTGTATAGCACCGATTGCTGTATAAATGACAAAGGTCCCAAAAATGCCCGATGTGTCCACCATGTCGCAGTCACAAAAAAATAAATAAAAAAAAAGTCAAAACTATCCCCCATTTTGTAAACGCTATAAATTTAGAGCAAACCAATCAATCACCTATTGTAATTTTTAGAAGAATATGTATCGGCCTAAAGTGAGGAATTTTTATAATATATTATATATATATATATATATATATATATATATATATATATATTTTTTTTTTTATTTTTTTTTTTGCGGGATATTTATTATAACAAAAAGTAAAAAATTTGTTTTTTTCAAAATTGTTGCTTTTTGTTTATAGCGCAAAAAATAAACGCAGGGGTGATCAAATACCACCAAAAGAAAGCTCGTCAATTCTGTTTGGGAGCCACATCGCACGACCGCGCAATTGTCAGTTAAAGCGACGCAGTGCCGAATCGCAAAAAGTGGTCACAGCAAAATGGTCCGGTCTAAAAGTGTTTAAAAGCTGCAGGGGCACACCCAACACCCAGCATATAGCACAATGGCTGCAAAGGTGCCTGACCAAAAAAAAAAAAAAACACGACCACGATACAAAAATGGGAGCAAGTGGCATCTTTTTGGCATCCCTGTCGTGTTTTTTTGGTCAGGCACCTTTGTATTGTCCTGGTTGGTGGTGGAGTCCACCTGCTCTTGCCTATCCATCAGAATGCATGTGCCTCCGCTGTGGGGACACCTATAAGTTTGTGTTGGGTACCACAGATACCAGGGTGCCTTGACGAGGCTCTGAGGCTTGCGCATGCATTTACATATTTGTGCAGACTAAACCCTCCGCGTTTAAACGCATACTGTTAGACAGGTTATTTGGTTGTCTGCGGGCTGATCAGGAAGTTAAGCTTGGTTTCCACCCCCCCCCCCGTTGTATTTATCCTTGGCCTTGTTTATATCCGATTCCACAAAGGCTGGACAAATTAAAAAGTATCTTTCTAGCCATTCCTCATACCATCCAAATTTTACATACAGGAAGACCCGGAACGGGCAAAAAGCTACTTTTTATTTGGCCAGGCTTTCTGGAATCAGATATAAACAAGGCCAAGGATAAATCCAAGGGAAAAAACCGAGCTCAACTTCTTCATACAACCCATCCAAACTTACATGCAGGACGGCCCGGAAGTTAAGCTTGGTTTTTCCCTTGGGATTTATCCTTAGCCTTGTTTATATCTGATTCCACAACAAAGCCTAGCCAAATTAAGAGTAGCTTTCTGGCCGTTCCGGGCCATCCTGCATGCAAATTTGGATGGATGGTATGAGGCAGTTAAGCTTTGTTTTTCCCCTTGGGATTTATCCTTGGCCTTGTTTGTATCCGTTATCCTTCCAATGCTTCTTACCGATGGCCAACCATAGATCGGCACAAGTGGCGTCTTTTGTATCACTTTGTGGAATCAGAGCTTGACCTATAGATATGCAATTTTTCAACGATAGTGTTCACTATGTTGGAACATCCTTGTTAGCAACACAATTTCACATTTGAGTCCTCTCACCTCTAAGTGACAGCGTTCACTAGGTTGGAGCATTCCCATTGCTTCCAACATGGATTCACTGTCACACGTTTTCGGTTTCATTTTCTTTATCTTTTTCTCTTTCCTTTTTTCAATATTCCCCCCCCCCCCTTTCCCCTATTTTCTTTTCTTCTTTCTCCCTCCCTTCCCTTTTTCTCCCACCTTTCAATGTTAGTGCTCACATGTTGGAGCATTCTCATTGCTTCCAACACAGTCTCACCATCACAGATTCCCATCACATTTTTCCCTTATTTTGTATTTATTTCTTTATTATTTTTTTCATGTTTTTATTATTTTTTTACTGATTGTTTTTCACCGTTTTAGCACGGGCTTGCTTCACTGCTTTTCTGCATGTGTCGCCTCAGCTCCCATGCCAGATCCTGTCCCACGGCTGCCCACACAACCACTACCATGCCCTTTCCATTGCCTCACCTGTGGAGTATGGGTGGTTGATTCAAGCAAATTCCATCTCTCTCTACTTTTACTTTTTATATACAAGACCTACCCATTGTCTGATAATATTTTCGTTTTATAGACATCCAATTTACATCATCTCCTGATGAGTGGCAAGTTAGCCATGAAACGCGTTTAGCTTCAGATGCCATAAATTCTATAATCATGCAGTTTTGTAACATTCTGTATATACTGTTATACCCAATTTACTTGAATATCATCGTCAATGTGCAATATGCCAATGTATGAATCAATTATGATGTAAGATGCAATATGTACCACTGCTTTTGATGTATTTTACTGTGTAATATTTTATAAATTTAACATTATCAGACCTATACAGCTCAGTTTTTTGCTTCCAAATCCGCATGCTTCATGCAAAGTCCCAACTTCTTTTCTTGCTTCGTTTTGACAGGGATGGAGGCAATTGTGACGCAACTGTCCTATGCCTCATACAAAGTCCCAACCCTTTTTTCCCTTTTATAGATATGCAATTTAAAGCGGAGGTCCACCCTAAAGTGGACCTTCCGCTCATCGGAACCCTCCCCCCCTCCGGCGCCACAATTGGCACCTTTCAGGGGGGTGCAGATACCTGTACAGTACAGGTATCTGCACCCACTTCCGGGATAGCTCTCTGCGGAAAGGGGCGTAGATTACGCCCCTTTCCGCAAGTGCCCCGCTGCCTGCTGGGAAACACACAGATCCCAGAGGCAGCGGGGACCGTCCTTATTGCGCAGCGCGACTCGCGCATGCGCAGTAGGGAACTGGGAAATGAAGCTGAAAGGCTCCACTCCCTGATTCCCATACCCAAGATGGCGGCGGCAGCACCCGAGAGACGATCGAGAGATCGGCTTCGGGTGCCAACATCGCGGGCGCGCTGGACAGGTAAGTGTCACTATTTTAAAAGTCAGCAGCTGCAGTATTTGTAGCTGCTGGCTTTAAAAAAAAAACAAAAAAAAAAAAAAAAACGCAGAGTCCCGCTTTAAACGAAAAGTATAAAAACGTGTCTACACTACACCCACGATTCGGAAACTACTTGGGGACCCCTGGAGAGCCATATAAAAAGGTCATTAGAAAAAAAAGGTGAACTAACCATTTCATACATAATAAGAACTAATATAGGAAAAATAATTTTTAAACATCTACAAGCACTTGTATCCCAATTCGTCCAACCCGATGGCACAATCCACGGCCGCCCAGACTCCCGAATTGTGCCCACAGGTTGGACAGGTATAAGCGCAACATTTCAGCCGATTCAAAAATTGGTGAACCACCAATCCATCACCACCATTCTAGAGAAAGTAATACAGATGGATTCTTTGTTGCCAAGCACTTCAATAGGATTGAAAGAGAAAAAAAAAAGAAAAAAAAAAAAAAGGAAGAAGTCATAGGTGAAGGCTGGGAGAGAAGTGGAGGATCTGGAAACATTTGCATGTAAGTGGGAAAAGCCTGCTGCAGAATTGTATAGATCAGCTTTTCAGTTCTCTGAGAGATTCTGAGCGGAGGAGGGGGGGGGGGAGGGGGGGGGGCTGACTGGGGGAACTTCAAAGCATTCCAAGTATGTGGCCAGGATGTAGAGGGAATTAAAGGCACAACACATCGCTTCAGAGGCAGGCTCCGGGCCCTGGCTTGGCATTCCAGGCGGGCCCTTTCACAAGGAAAAGCCGGCTGGCTGCTGCTTTGTCAATGGCCAACCAAAAAAAAGGCTTCTCTTTCCCCTTTATGCTCCGACAATGTGACACTAGTAAAATGGAGGCGATGACTCTGCCAGACGCTGAGACAATGACATTAAAGAGATGCGCTAACCCTTCTTATTAAAAGGAATTCACACTTCCTGGTAACGAGCTGCTGTATTCAGAGAATCCAATAAATTCCCAACGACCTTAATTGCAGTTTACCAGATTGAAGCTTAGGAGGAGAGTCAGCATGGCGGCCATGGACGCAGACAGCGTACTCCTCCCTTACAGTGCACAGAAAGGAAAGAAAAACTGCAACCATACCCCCCCCCCCCCCTTTTATTTGGGTCTCCTATTTTATTTACTATTTTTTTTTAAGTTATTATTGAACCCACCGACATATCCAGTGAGGTTTGTTGTAATCCACTCAGCTACTGAAGATCCAGTCCCACACCACCATCTTTTTTCGTTGCTTCATCAGGAGACTAATGTCCCTTTAAAAGATGGCCCCCTGATGACGTGTAATGTGCCACAGCGCATCTTTGGAAACCAGCTACAGGAAGCAGGTTGAGGTAGCTGGCCCCGATGGTGCACTGCAAACGTATACATATAAAAATACAGCACTGTTTGTTGTAAGCCACCACTGAAGATCTCAGCCATTTTTTTTTGTAGCTTCATCAGGAGATGACTACCTTTGTTGCAGCTGGGCCCCTAATGGCGTGCATGTGCAATTTTGCATCAGGTGACATACATGCACTCCAGTGCGTTATCAGAGGGGATGGGCTCAAGGACCCAGAAGAGGCAGCCGGCTCCTAATGATGGAATAAAGATGGCGGTGCACAACCAGGTCCTTCAGGAGTAGTGCAACAAGTTTACAGAAGTTGCAGCTGGAATTGCTTGGTGGCCTGCCGTTTGGGCCACCTGTGTTTGCCTTGTTTCCACTGCTGGTCCCCGATGATGTACTCTGCATGCACATCATTGGGGGACAGCCAGCTCCTGATGAATCCAATAGAAACAGATGTGTGGAACTGGATCTTTAGCAGTAGAACAGCAGTGGAGACCAGGTCGAGACAGGCAACCCAGATGACGCACCGCCAAACAACTACTGCCGAAGACCTGATTTTGCACCTCCATCTTCCTTCATCAGGAGCCAGCTGTCTTCTTGGTTTTTGAGCCGCTCCCTCCCTCGATGAAGCACTGTGGTGCATGTACATCATCATGGAGGCCCCCCGATGATGCGTCTACCAATGAACCCAGTGCTGTCTGCTGTAATTGGCTGTTCTGCTGCTGAAGATCCAGTCCCACACAGTCATCCATTTTTTGCTTCATCAGGAGCTGGCTGCCCCCTTAAGTTGATGCAGCTTGCCCCTAATCAAGTGCATCAGCAGTGGGAACCAAGCAGACACAGCTGGCCCCCCCCCCCCCCCCCCCGATGATGTGCCACTAAGCAATTCCAGCTACAAGGCTGAAATCTGTTGCTCTACTGCCAAAGACCCGATTTGCACCTCCATCTTCCTTTGTCACATCATTGGGAGCCAGCTGTCTGTCCTGGGTTTTTGCGCTACCGCCTCCCCCGATGACACACTGATGCATGTACGTCATCATGGGAGGCCCCCTACCAGTGAATCCAGTGCAGTCTGATGTAATTGGTTCTTCTGCTGCTGAAGGTTCAGCCCCACAAATCCACCTTTTTTGCTTCCTCAGGAGCTGGCTGTCCCCTTAAGTTGATGCAGCTGACCCCCGATGACGTGCATGCACCATGGTACATCAAGCACCAACAGCGGGAACCAGGCAAACACCGATAATACGCCAAACAATTGCACTACTGCCAAAGACCAGGTTGTGCACCGCCATCTTCATTTGTTCCACCACTGGGAGCTGGCCGTCTCTTCTGGGTCCTTGAGCCCATCCCGCTTGATAAACACACTGGGTGGGGTGCATGTATGTCCCCAGGGTGGCAGCTGCAAGAACCAGGTAGATGCTGTCACCACTCCCCCCTCCTTTCCCCTTGATGATGTACCAACCAGCAAATCCAGCGTTGTCTGTTGTAGTTAGCTGCTCTGCTGAAAATCCATTCCCAAAATTAT
>NW_027507764.1:583142336-583152336 GCF_037356315.1 Lithobates pipiens | reverse complement strand
TTTTTGAAAAGGGTCAAGAATTTTTTTTTTTTTTTTTTTTTTTTAAAGGGAAAGGATAGAGGTTTAGATGTTTTTGTACATGTGCACATAACTTATGGTATACCAAAACTTTTTGTCCTGTATGTAATAAAAAAAAACCTTGTGGTTATTTTTTTTATATTGTGGAGTAGTGAAAATTACTTTTGGCCAGCACCCTGAAAAATCCGGCCAAAAACAAAAAAAAAAAAAGAAAAAAATTAAAAAACAAAAATACATTTTCCCTTCTCCACACTTATCTACAGGGATGTTGGTGCCATTTTCTCGTCACTGTCACCTACCCATATTGCCATCTTCCAATAATATATTGGTGTTAGTTGTAGCAGAATAGTAGCAATATCTTAATGTATAATTATTTTTTGCTATTACTACTATTCTGCTACTGCTGATAAAACGATTATATCATTCATTGTTTTATAGTATTAATAAATACTATAAATGATAAAATGGATAATAAAACAATGACTGATTCATTTTAATCATCAGCAGCAGAAAAGTAGTAATATCTATATATAAAAAAAATATATAATATATTACTTATATAATAATTTGTATTAAGATATTACTATGACTACAAATAGTGGCAGAATAGAAACAATATATAATCTTTTTTTTTTGATTAACACTTAAGGATTTTTTTTATATGTTTTAAGATAATAAATAATAATAAATAATACATTTTATTATTTTTATTTTTAACTATTAACCATTGGAGGGGAATGATATTAGAATTGTCATCTTATGCTAAAAAGGATATCATTACTATCAAGAAGTTAATATAAATGATATTTTTAGCATAAGATGACAATTCTAATATCATCTCCCTCCAATTGTTAATAGTAGTAAAAAATAAATAATTTAATATATTATTTTAATAAAATAATAATTTAATGTATTTATATTAATTTACTAATAAAATATAATTTTTTATTTTTTTACTACTATTAACCATTGTTGGAGGGGGGATGATATTAGAATTGTCATCTTATGCTAAAAATGATAATTCTAATATCATCCCCCTCCAACAATGGTTAATAGTAAAAAAATAAAAACATTTTATTAATAAATTATATTTTAATAAAATATAAATACATAAACATTTTATTTTATTTATTAATATTTTAATAAAATATTAATATTTTATTTATTTTTTACTACTATTAACCATTGTTGGAGGGGGATGATATTAGAACTGTCATCTTATGCAAGAAGTTAATAACTGCTTGATATAAAATGATATAATTTTTAGCATAAGATGACAGTTCTAATATCATCCCCCCCCCCCCAACAATGGTTAATAGTAATAAAAAAATAAAATAAAAAATAATAATTAATAATATTTTATTAAATAAAATAATAATTTTATTTATTTTTTTACTACTATTAACCATTGTTGGAGGGGGATGATATTAGAATTGTCATCTTATGCTAAAAATGATATCATTTATATCAAGCAGTTATTAACTTCTTGCTAGTAATGATATCATTTTTAGCATAAGACGACAATTCTAATATCATCCCCCTCCAACAATGGTAAATAGTAGTAAAAAATAAAATAAAAATTATATATATATATATATATTTTTTTTTAAGAAAATTAATAAAATAATTTTATTATTTTTAGAATTATTATCAAAACAATGCTACCAATAGTACTAATACCACCACCACTAATAATGCTACAGCAAAGAATATGAAATTTTATTTCTGTAGACATGCACCAATTTGCATTGCTAGTAAACAAGCCTCTGCGGTGTTAGAAGCTCTCCAGTGTTTGCATGGACTACGTCTCCGCTCGGATTTGCATGCAGCTTCCGGAAGATCAAACAAAAAGGCGAGTTGTAAACCACAGGATATTCTTGGCAAATCTTTGTAGTCATGCCACGAAACCCAACAGAAAGTATTTTCTGCTTGAGAAAAATATTTTTTTTTAGAACTCAACCTTTTCCAAAAGATTTCGCTTTAGGATCTTAAATACCCAGAACTTCACTTCAGCTAAACTAACAACATCCGGCTCTGGGATTGAAGGATAGCGCAGCGTGCCCCGCGACCGGCCCGACTTTATTTCTGTGCCAATTAAGCAACACAGCTTGGTCCTCGCCCCACCTCCAGCCTGTGACTGGCCAGTGAAAGAGCAGCAGACCAATGAGCCATCACTCTGCTCTCCCTCCTATCAGAATATCCCTAGGACCACAAGAGATCTTTCCATCCAATTCGGAGAAGCCTTCCAGACAGCAGTCATGCAAGTGCCCCAAATTTTTATTTGCGTTGGTAAACAAAATTTAAAATTTCCCCTCCCCAGCCTGTGATTGGCCAGTGAAAGAGCAGCATCACTCCATTTTCTGCCCCATCAGAATCTCTAGGTGCCATGGGGAAAATTATGGTAAGCATTTGATATGATTTCCTGTTATTTCCTATGGGCACATGGCAACGTAGCACACCGGCCCCCAGTGCTGCCCCCACTTGGTCCAAGTGCCGATGGATAAGAAGGTGAAAAAAGTATAAATCAGGCATTTGCCTCTCTCTCTCTCCCCCTCCCCCCCTCTCCCCCCCTCCCCCTCTCCCTCCCCCCCTCTCCCCCTCCCCCCCCCCCCCTCCCTGCCTACCCAGGTAATTTTTTAATTTTTGTACATGCTAAAATCTGAATTTTATAGAAATTACTGTGAAGCCACAAAAAAAAAAAAAAACCACACACGGAATCAAAAATACTGTAGCCAAAAAGCTGCATCAGCAACACATTTCACAGCCTTTTCATGCAAGCTGTGAACTATGGCCCTAGAATTATTGATAAATGTAACAAACAAAAATATATATATATTTTTTTTAAACTATGAATATGTCATTTTTTTAATATTCATATTTTTTTAAATATTTCAAAATATATTAAAATTATATATAATTTTTAAAAATATATTTAATATAGATTATACTTTTTTTTATAATTTTAGCTATATATCTCTCGATCTGTCGATTTTAAACCCCTCTACTGTATATGAGAGATTACCTTGCAATGCAGCTATTCAAACCACAGATTGTGCTTGACTAGCTGGTTTAGCTAAGGAACCAGCTGAGGAATGGCAGTTGTGTTTGGGTCACTTCCAGGGTCATTAGTCACAGTAGGGATCACAGGACAAGAGCTCCCGGAGTTCCTCCTGCTTTCACTGGGGGGAAGACCTCTCCTGCGGTCCCCGACTCCTCAGAAGGAGCAAGAGAGCTTCAACGGGAGCCACAGGCAGCAGGAGACGTCCTTCAAGAGCCCCATAAATGTGATCAGGTGGTCATAACCCCAGAAAACCGATACCGGGAGATTTAACCGATTGTCAACCACGCAATTTATAAGAAGGTACCTTGGTAGACAAGGGGTCAGTAGAAATCCATTCCCCGTTTGCTCCTCTGAGGGCACGGCCTGGTTTGAAAAGGCGCAGTGTTCTCTGTACAACGCTGTGGAATAGGTCAGCGTTATTTCGGTAACACAAACCATATATATCTGAGCAGCATCGGTGGTGGTCGCCAGTTTCCCGCACACAGAAGGAGCGGGATGATTGTAATGTATTCCCCCAGCTGGCTGTGTGATCAGAATGCGGCATTCTTTCACATAACATAAAACCTGGATACAATGTAACAACCTACATCCCGCCGTGCCAAGGACCCCGGCTCCCCGCGCTCCGCCGGCCAAGGTCAACAAGGGCCGACCATGAGGCAGCGTTGTCCCGGGCTCAGAGCAGACCCTCGTTATACAAGAAACGTCATTCCAGCTGTGGCAGGGGAGATGTTAAAATGTTGCACAAACAAAGTTTGAATATTGACATGG
Source organism: Lithobates pipiens (assembly GCF_037356315.1). Classification (NCBI taxonomy): domain Eukaryota; kingdom Metazoa; phylum Chordata; class Amphibia; order Anura; family Ranidae; genus Lithobates; species Lithobates pipiens. The sequence continues at coordinate 583,148,489 of NW_027507764.1, read as the reverse complement.
GAATAATAATCCTCTGAGGCCTGGGAGAAAGTCAACTGTGCGACACGGCGAGAACCGAGACATAAAAAATAAATAACCCCCCCCCCCAATCATACCACGCCATCTTCCTTCTTTCCATACTGAATTAGCAAGCAGCGGCGGGGCAAAAGCGCAGAATGATCATTGCCTACATGATTTAGGAGGACCAACGCCGAGGTCATTGTGTGCCGCTGTCTATTCTTGTTTGAGTTTACATCTCCCCAACCCCGAAAAAAAAAAACTCACTGGGCAGCGGTGGCACAGAAAATCTCAGCCTACATCGTTCAGGACGACCAACGCTGAGGTCATTGTGTGCCGCTGCCTATACTTGTGCATGTTTACACCCCTCCATCCCAAAAGACACTCACTAGGCAGCGGTGGTGCAGGTGGCCGACATTAATTCAAGAGAACCAATGTGGAGGCCATTCTGTGCCGCTGCCTACACCAATACTGAACCGGCCGCACCACACGCAGCCCCCGCCACAGGTGGCCCGCCCCCATCACACGCAGCCCCCGCCACCGGTGCCCCCCCGCCCCCATCACACGCAGCCCCCGCCACCGGTGCCCCCCCCCCCCCCCATCACACGCAGCCCCCGCCACCGGTGCCCCCCCCCCCCCCATCACACGCAGCCCCCGCCACCGGTGCCCCCCCCCCCCCCCATCACACGCAGCCCCCGCCACCGGTGCCCCCCCCCCCCCCCCCATCATCACATGCAGCCCCCGCCACCGGTGCCCCCCCCCCCCCCATCATCACATGCAGCCCCCGCCACCGGTGCCCCCCCCCCCCCCCCATCATCACATGCAGCCCCCGCCACCTGTACCCCCCCCCCCCCCCCCCCCATCATCACATGCAGCCCCCACCACCTGTACCCCCCCCCCCATCATCACATGCAGCCCCCACCACCTGTACCCCCCCCCCCCCCCATCACATGCAGCCCCCGCCACCTGTGCCCCCCCCCCATCACATGCAGCCACCACCACCTGTGCCCCCCCCCCCCCCATCACATGCAGCCACCGCCACCTGTGCCGCCCCCCCCCCCCCCCCCCCCATCACATGCAGCCACCGCCACCTGTGCCCCCCCCCCCCCCCAATCACATGCAGCCACCGCCACCTGTGCCCTCCCCCCCCCACATGCAGCCACTTGTGTTGGGTCCGACGGCACTTAGCGCTCGTGTGGCGGGGCTCTACTCCTCTCCTGGGGTGATGGGGCTCTCCTCCTGTGACCGCTCAGCTCCTCAGCGTTAGGCATCCAATAGGATTGCCCAATACTTTGGCCGATCGGGAGATAGGTCTTCACTGACCTGCCTGCTGATTGGCAGGGAAGAACGTTAGTATGAAAATAGCGAAAATTTATTTGCTATGCCACACAACAGGGTGGGATCGGGAGGCAGTGCTAGAGCCCACCCCATTTTGAAGCCCATTAGAGCCTCCAATCATGTGCTTCAAAATAAACCCCCCACCTATCCCCTCCATACTGTTTCATGCGTCCGGCATCCTGAAAGGGGCTGGACACATGAATAGGGAGGGCGGCAGAGATAAGACACCGACAACGCAGCTGTGTGCATGACCCCCATTGCCTACAATACTACTGCGCTCGGATCCATATAAAGCTTTACGCAATACAGATCCGAAGGCAGCGCTTCCTACATTCCATTTGCATGGCTCCGTTTAACGATAAAAGATAGAGAATACATACATATACACACCACTTTATTGGGTAAACCTGTTTAATTGCTTGGCAACACAAATTGCTAGTCACAAGGCAACAACTAAATGAATTTAGGCATCTGGAAAAAAATTTTTAAATAAATTTATAACAAAAATAATTATATTTTATTATATTATTATATTAATAAAAATTCATATAATATATTAATAAAATAAAAATAATAAAAATAATCATATTATATTAATAATATTATATGTATTTATTATTATATAAAAATAGATATACATTTCTCTATAAGAGCTATATAGATTATATACATAAATAAAAAATTTCTATACTATGTACACCGGACAGTTGTAACAGGCAGACATCAAACACTGCGCTCAGAAAGCGATTCAATTTTCCCCTTCAGCAGATCTCGCGCGGCTCTCCAGGCCGGGAAAACAGCTATTTATGTTAATTACCAGATACGTGGAGGAGGAGAAGACAAGACAAGTCATGTCCACAACCTATAATCACCCAATTCTGAGCTTTTAATTGTACTATGGAGAGCTTAGCAGCAGCTACAAGACGACGTCTGTGCAAATCCCGAGAGACGCGCGGCGCAGTGTCTGTCTGTCTGTCCTAGGACTGAAGACAAAAAAAAAAAAAAAATCATTCAGGAGATCCACATTGCCTAAAGAGCAGTTCAAGACGAGTGAAAAAAATAAATAAAATAAAAAGCCTTATTGGATTTTTCTATACTCCGACCAGATTCTAAAGAGCACCTTGCATGGATGCAGGGTGGGTCGGATTCCTCACACCCGCGTTCTATACCACCATTTCTCACCTCCTGTCCCTCAAGGCGACCCAACAGGTCATGTTTTCAGGATTTCCCCTTCAGATGAAAACGGCTGTGATAATTACTAAGGCAGTGAAACCGATCAAAAGTCACCTGTGCAAAATAATGGGAAGCATGAAAATGTGACCTGTCGGGGCGCCTCGAGGACTGGAGATTAGAAACACTGATCTATACCGAGTTTAAAGTTTCATCTACCTTTCATGGTTCCTCCCTCCCACCTATAAAAACAAAGCCATTTTTAAATAAAGACTTTCCTATTTTCATCGCATCTCTTATTTTGGGTGGGGGGGGGGGGTAACCACACCAGCCGTGCTCCAACCCGGGAGGGGGGCCCATGCACCACGCCAACCATACTCCAACCCGGATCGTGCTCAACCACAGATTGTGCTCGACTAGCTGGTTCATTATCTATACCAGCTGAAGAATGGCAGTTGTGATCCTGGAAGTGACGCAATACACATCACTTCCGGGGTCATTAGTCCAGTGTTTCTCAAATCCAGTCCTCAGGCCCCCCCCCCCCCCAACAGGTCATGTTTTCAGGATTTCCCTCAGATGAAACAGCTGTGGTAATTGCTAAGGCAGTAAAACTGATCAAATCACCTGTGAAAAATAATGGAAAACCTGAAAACATGACCTGTTAGGGGGCCTTAGGACTGGATTTGAGAAACACTGCATTAGTCACAGTAGGGATCACGGGACAAGAGTTCCCGGAGTTCCTCCTGCTTTCACTTTTCTCCTATGGTCCTCGGCTCCTCAAGAAGAAGAGAGCCTCAGCAGGAGCCGCAGGCAGCGGGAGACGTCCTTCAAGAGCCCCATAAATGCGATCAGGTGGTCATCATAAACCCAGAAAACCGATACCGGGAGATTTAACCGATTAACAACCATGCAATTTATAAGAAGATACCTTGACAGACAAGTGGTCAGTAGAAATCCATTGCCTGGATTTACTTGCTCTTCGGAGGGCACGGCCTGGTTTGAAAAGGCGCAGTGTTCTCTGTACAACGCTGTGGAATAGGTCAGCGTTATTTCGGCAACACAAACCATATATATCTGAGCAGCATCGGTGGTGGTCGCCAGTTTCCCGCACACAGAAGGAGCGGGACGATTGTAATGTATTCCCCCAGCTGGCTGTGTGATCAGAATGCGGCATTCTTTCACATAACATAAAACCTGGATACAATGTAACAACCCACATCCCGCCGTGCCAAGGACCCCGGCTCCCCGCGCTCCGCCGGCCAAGGTCAACAAGGGCTGACCATGAAGCAGCGTTGTCCCCGGGCTTGGAGCAGACCCTCGTTATACAAGAAACGTCATTCCAGCTGTGGCAGGGGAGATGTTAAAAAAAATACTGCACAAACAAAGCTTTAATAGTGACATGGGAATAATAATCCTCTGAGGCCTGGGAGAAAGTCAACTGTGCGACGCCACCCGTGCTCCAACCCGGGGGCACACCACCGCCACCCGTGCTCCAACCTGGGGTGCACACCACCGCCACCCGTGCTCCAACCTGGGGTGCACACCACCGCCACCCAACCTGCTGCTGTTCTCATGCAGCCTCTTCCAGCAGTGGCTGCATGGCATGTTTCACAGCCAAGTTTCCCCAAAGGTGACATCGATGGACTATCCTTGTACATACGGCCACCCCAAATTAAAGTGCGAACCAAAGTGTGGCCAAAAAGGATGCTGAAGAAAACAGCCAGAGCAGAGACATGATCCCGGATAGGGCTCAAAGCAAGCTTCTGATCTATGCCATGTTGCAGTAAGGCCAACGCCCAAGCCACCTAGGGAGGAGGATGGAACCCCGAGGCTTCTCCCCAAAGGATATAGGCTCTCCAGGTGCAATGATACATCTACTGCGAGGTAGACATCAGAACCTCCATGGTGGGAATGCCAAAGCAGACAACCCCCCCCGTCCTTCAGAACCTGGCTTTCAACAGTCGCCCCATCAGAGCCAGCGACAGCAAAGCAAGGTGGAACAACAGTCCCCGGGACAGCAGGCCCCATGAAAGAGGCACCCGCCAGGGGGCATGTGCCACCAACCGCACCACGTTTGGGGGCAACATTGCTACTTTGGAGCCACCAGGAACCTTTTGGTATAGACGGGACTAATCCCACGGCACCAATAGCGCATCTGTCTCGTTTACCAGAGGATCCAACGATCTCGCCACGAACCTGGAAAACATCCAGTGGAGGCGGAACGCTAGGAGATCCACGTCCGATGTCCCCTAGCAAAGACAGGGCTGGTGGACCACCACCTGACGTAGGGACCACTCGCCTCGATCCAGCATTTGACGGCTGAAGGCAATCCGCTGGAGTTTGCACGGCGCACAGAACTGGAACAAACCTTGTTTTGTTGTGGATAAAGAAGAAGCAGCGTCCGTCAAATGAAAGAGAACAGAAGACTGAAAATAAATAAAAGCTCAGTTCAAACCTGGCAAGTGTGATTATGCGCACGCATTTCCACGCATTGCGTGTAGGGCAGCCTTACAAAATTCCAATCGGCTGCCCTACACAAAAATAAATTAAATTAGGGATTTGGTTCTGATCTCCTTTAAGGGCAACTTATCGGCATAAAAAAAAAAGTGAAGCTGAATGAATGCACCAAGGGGGTCAATAACCTGCATTACTAAAAAAATTCCATTGAAGCGGAGACGCGGTGGCAGTAGGTGCGTATGGCGCAACGTGCAGAGCCGTCTCCCTCTCGCACACATGCGGATCTGTTACATAACTCTCCTGGCACACGGCGGAATAAAGCAATGTGCTATCAGTCCTACAATCTCCTGGCTTTTTTCGGGACACTCCCCAACATAGCCCGGTCATCTGGGCCTCTGGCCCGCCAGTCCGGGTGGGTTCAGGCACGGCTTGTAACCAACAACAACAGGCTGCTGACACTTCTGTGCACCATTTATCACAGCTCTACAAAGCGTTCTCCGCGGAGCTGAGCTGCCTCCAATCTATCCCATGAGGACCAGAGAGAGGCCGGAGCTGTGGTGCTCGTCGCTGGAACGATCAAGTTCAGGCAAGTAAAAAAGGGGGGGCAGCTGCAACAAAGGTTTCTCACCTTGAAAGGCGAGAGGAGAGAGGGGGCGGCGAGAGAGCAACAAAGGGCGAGAGGAGAGAGAGGGGGCGGCAAGCGGGCAACAAAGGGCGAGAGGCAAGAGAGGGGTCGGCAAGCGGGCAACAAAGGGCGAGAGGCAAGAGAGGGGGTCGGCAAGCGGGCAACAAAGGGCGAGAGGCAAGAGAGGGGTCGGCAAGCGGGCAACAAAGGGCGAGAGGCAAGAGAGGGGTCGGCAAGCGGGCAACAAAGGGCGAGAGGCAAGAGAGGGGTCGGCAAGCGGGCAACAAAGGGCGAGAGGCAAGAGAGGGGGCGGCAAGCGGGCAACAAAGGGCGAGAGGGGGCGGCAAGCGGGCAACAAAGGGCGAGAGGAGAGAGGGGGGGAAAGCGCACAGGACACAGGGAAATGTGGAGGAAAGGGGGTAAGGGAACAATGGGTGATGGGGAAGGGAAAAGAGCTGGAGGAGGGTGATTTGGTGCATTTGTGTGTTAAGGTGAGCTGCCAGTCTAAATGATTGGGCTTCCTTAACGCATTACACAGAAGCAAGTGCACTAATGTGCGGCCATAG